>NC_138746.1:4890011-4910011 GCF_965113295.1 Leuciscus leuciscus
GGATACTATATGCATCCTGATAAAGTTCCCTTGGCCTTTGGAATTAAAATAGCCCCACATCATCACATAGCCTTCACCATACCTAGAGATTGGCATGGTTTTATTTCAGTTAGCCTAATAGCTGGTTTGATTTGAATTGAGAGATGATCTTATGGAAAGTACTCCATGTCAATTTTTTCTTAACATTTTCCTAATTTTTTTAATTAAGGCATTAAGTTCAATTTCCAAAAGATGATTTTTTTTATTCCTCTTTTTAGTCAAGTTTAGCATGGGTGTCTAAACTTATGCATAGCACTGTATATATATATAAATATATTTAATATTATAATATTGTTGTTTTTTATTTATATAAAAAGTATCTGATTTTATCTAAAATATTTAAAATATATATATATTTCAAGGCATTTAGACAAACAATAACTTAGGACATTTGTGTTTGGTTAGGACATGATGTAATGGTCAACCGGAACCCATAAAAGTCTGGTTTCTTTCGTAACCGTCGTTATTATGAGTAGTTTATCCATCATGCGCTGTTGAATTAGAGGCGCTGGATGTTTCAGTGGTGTTTTTGTTTGGGGTATTTGGTAAATTCCTCCATCAGATTGACCTAAATTCTGAAGGGTGGACTCTTATTCTTGCATTCTTGCAAAACCAAAGCTGTGACTCATCCAGAGCTCAGCGCGAGAAGAATGGGAGATTTACACTTACCGCATCAGTGTGCTTGAGCGGGTAAAGTACGTCTAGTATCCATATCTGCAGGTGGATTAGGACAGGAATTATGTCTTCATGGAGCTGTCAGAGGCCAAGACTGCCGACACACACATTTCTAGCAGACATAACACATTAACAGAGCTTTAGCTGTCGGGAGACTGCGTGTCTGTCACTGCTGTAGGCCTGTGTGTGTGTGATACATCAAAACCTGACTGTTATGTCTGATATTAACACTGCCTCTCTGTCTGTCTCTCGTATCGTCCCAACTTCATCTTTATATCTAAATCTTAACACACACACACACATTGTGTCAGACAGCTCTGTGTGGTATGAGGTTTGCAGACAGACATGTGTAAGATAGACATGTTTAATCAGATTTATTACCTTCATCACACAGTAATTAGATGGTCTCTCATTCCACCTGAGTGATGCAAACTGTGTGTGTGTGTGTGTGTGTGTGTGTGTGTGTGTGTGTGTGTGTCTGGTGTTGATTGCATCATCCCGGAGTCTTGAGGTTAGCAGATTGTTGATGACTGTAAACAGATATTAAGTTACAAAATTCACAGCACAAACACAGACATGGTTCATAGTTAAACAGATTTGTCAAAGCACACAGCGCCGTCCCACAAACACACGTACACACACCTATTGTCATGCCAGAGGAGCAGGGAGGCGAAGTCAAGTTGGCATTAGTTAACATGCAGCAACTTGCTTCAGATGAAAATAAAACGAACAAGGAATAAACAAACGAAAAGTTCATTCGAGTTCATTGAAGAGAAGAAAAGAGATGCGGGCAGAGCTGTGTGGTGTGTACTCATGCGCTCATGCACATCCCACAGGCTGCGTAGCTGACAAACACATCACATATATCTGTCTAATATTTTCATTTCTGTTAATTATATGTTGTTATGTATTTATTAAATAATAATTTTGTACATTTGTAAATTATCATTTTCATTATATATATTATATGACATGAGAGCTGGAAGGAAATGTTCTTAATTGTCACAAAATAATGGCAAGCTGTGTAAGACAGTCAGTGAACGGACAGTCCACTCCGCGTGTGTGTGTGTGTGTGTGTGTGTGACTTCAGAAAACGTTTGAGAGTTTTAAGTAGGTGTGGTGAAAGATCTGACATATAACCAGACTTCATGGTGGCTGTGTTTGTTTTTGCTGGTACTGAGGAAAGCATGCATTTCCACTCAGTGTTATACAGCTCTCTCTCTCTCTCTCTCTCTCTCTCTCTCTCTCTCTCTCTCTCTCTCTCTCACACACTCTCTCTCTCTCTCTCTCACACTCGCTCGCTCTCTCTCTCTCGCTCTCTCTCTCTCTCTCTCTCTCTCTCTCACTCGCTCTCTTCTCCCTCACACTCTCTCTCTCTCTCTCTCACACTCGCTCGCTCTCTCGCTCTCTCTCTCTCGCTCTCTCTCTCTCTCTCTCTCTCTCTCTCACTCGCTCTCTCTCCCTCACACTCTCTCTCTCACTCTCTCTCTCACTCGCTCTCTCACTCGCTCTCTCTCTCTCTCTCTCTCTCACTCTCTCTCTCTCACTCGCTCTCACTCGCTCTCTCTCTCTCTCTCTCTCTCTCTCGCTCTCTCTCTCTCTCTCTCTCTCTCTCTCTCTCTCTCTCTCTCTCTCTCTCTCTCTCACTGAAAAAACACACCATCTATCCTTAGTACTTCACAACAGGGTATTTGAATTAATCAGTAAATAGTTTATTTGATCAATGAATGAATCATTCACATGAACAGTCTGACTGAACTGATTCACTAGAACAAACTGATTCAGTAGTTCAGTCGATCTACACTGCTGTTTGTTACTGAGTTACTGTCATCCTCGTCCTCTCAGAGATGCACAAAGCTCTCAGTTACGCACATATTGTTCTGCTCACAGACAGTTTCTGTGACACTGCTTTAATAGCAGTAGAGATCTGTCTGTTATTGACGTTGTGCAACGGCCAATCAAAATATTTGAGTGAGATGTTTATTTTCAGCAGAAGCACCAGCTGTGGCCTGAATAAGAGCATTTATACTGAAGAATTTATCATTGTGCAGAGAAAACCAGAGAGAGAGAGAGAGAGAGACTGGGAACAGTGTGCCATTAGGTGGTGTTTGCTAAGGCAAGCATCATTATTACTATTGCACATACTTACGGATATAGGGATTTATTCAAACTCCTAAACTCTAGTGTGTAACATGTCCCGTAATGCTTGTTGAGGACATGTGCTTGTATTTTTGGATCTGATCTGATTTATGACTTTAAAAATAAAATGGGCACATTGAGTAGACTTGTATTGAAGGAGGGACTCGGGCCATCTAGAGACCAGAATATGGCTTGGGTTGCAATCATCCCTCCAGAACACTCTAGAAACCACGACTAGCATCATACTGGCAAGTTTTGCATGGACAAGCACCACTCATATTTTTCTCAGAAAATGTAAAAATGTAGTTGCATACGTCTCATATCTCATACGTGTTATGTGTGTGTTGCAACGATTAGCTTGTAACAACTATCTCATCTCAGACTGAGAGCAAACAGGATTCATTTGCATGTCAAATTGGCAGTTCAGTGCGCTGACACACACACACACACACACACACACACACACACACACACACACACAAACATACTCTATATTTCCCAAAGTATCTTATTTTAGACTTGTGCAGCGACTGTTGCGTTTGTGTGTGCGAGACAGCTGCGTGTTAATGCTGATGGAGTGATTTAAAAGCTCAGATCATACACACACACACGGGCATCACGCGCTAAAGATAAGATATGTGATAATCACACACACCTTTAACAGACACCCAAAATATCATTCCTCGTGACACGCTGATACTTTTCTTGGCTTGTCAGCAAAACAGAAAGATTTCAAAGTTATCTACTCATACACATGCATTTTGACAGATGGAGCTCTAACGTGTGTGTGTGTGTGTGTGTGTGTGTGTGTGTGTGTGTGTGTGTGTGTGTGTGTGTGTGTGTGTGTGTGTGTGTGTGTGTGTGTGTGTGTGTGTGTGTGTGTGTGTGTGTGTGTGTGTGTGTGTGTGTGTGTGTGTGTGTAACATGACACCAGCATAAGATTTCATGTTTGTTTTTCTCAGCACCTTTGATGAAAACACTAGCAGCTCTTTCACACTGAGCGTGTGTGGACAAATTCACTCTGTCGCAATCCTACAAACACACACAGATAGGGCTGGGCGGTTATAATATTCACTGTTTATTCATGATGATTTTGCTGCCTAATTAAAATTAAAATTAAGCAACAGCATCTCAGGTTTAAACTTCGTTAGCAAAAATGATGTTGGTAAGTTCAGATGACTTCCGATAATCAGTTTATTTCGTTCGGTGAACTGATTCGAAACCGATTCAACAATTAATGTTAAATTTTTCTAAAATTTTTTTTTTTTTTACATTTACTAAAATGTTCAAGGAAAATATGTGTTGATAAAAAAAAAAATTATTTTTTATTTGTGTCAATAAAAAAAAAAAAAGGTAAATAAATAGCAAATGCATAAATATCAATATACAGATATCTTAAATATTGTCAAAAAAGTATATAGAATTTTAACTGCATTAATTTTTTTTTATCATTACGTGTTATTATATCACTGCATATGAATTACATGTTATTTTATTATTATTTGTGTTCATTTACAGCAATTGTTAAGATCAAATACAAATTAAGAGCAAATTAATAGATATCTTAAATAATGTCAGAGGGATATAAAATTTTAAGATTTTTTAGCAATATCGCATTATTTATTTATTTTTGTATTCATATTTTGGTTTTGATACATTTACAAAAATTGTAAATGTGTGTGTGTGTGTGTATTGTATGTATCTCATAGATTACCAGTTGACAAGTGATTAAATATGTATATGTTTTTGTTGCAGGATTATGGCCAGATCAGATGGACGCTCCTGCACTGAAGACATGCAAAGTGGAAGATGACTTACGCTGGTCAAGTAAGAGACTTTACAAACACACACCGGTACACATTATGTCCATAAAGAATAAGAATTCACACAAAGATGTCGTTATAAACCCTTTTGACTTTCTTTATTTCCTTTTTGTGGTGATCTATTCCATACCCACACATCTTTTTCAGGAATATGATTTTTTTTTTTTTTTGCATAAATGTTCATTGGTGCTCTTTATGTTGTTAGTAGTTTAATAAGAGAATTAATCACTGTTATATATAGATAATCAAAAACCACACACACACACACACCGTCTACCTCAAATGACTTCTTTGATATGCAGATGTGTGTGGGTGTGTTGCAGTCCTAATGGGTGAATCATAATATTAATGTGGAGGGGGCTGAAACAAACAGAATGTAAAAAATTACCTACTTTCGCTTTTACACACACACGCATGGACCCAGAAACAACAATAAACATTCTCTGTGTGTGAAATACACACACACCTACCTGCTTTGGCACACACACACATACAAACACTCTCACTCGAAAACATTCACACAAACTCTCGCTGCCATGGACACACGGCCACATACCTGGAGCTGGCATGGTTTTCCTTCCCCGCGGCGACGCAGAATTCCTGCCCTTCCTGTTCCCGCAAACCCCACACATCCAAACCAGCTGAGTCATTTTTACCTCCACCACACACAAACACCCACCAAGCCCGTGTGATATTTAAGTTATAGCTTTCTTTAATTGCACTTTGACTGATTTATTATTCCTAATAGACTTGCAGTTTGTCAGGTGGCATTTTTCAAAACACCAGATGGCAGTTTCATCATAATTCCTGCTCTGTAAAGTGAGGAAATATTTGACGTTTATTAAAGGCCACAATGCACACTCCAGCCAAATATATTGTCACTCTTCTACTGAGTGTTTCATTTCAGTCTGTACAGTCACACTTATGGGAGTGATTTTTTTCATGCATATTTTCATGTATCAAAAATAGCATAAAAACTTTGCTTGTCAATTATCACAAGATAGTTCAGGATATGCACTCCTACATTTAATTGTGGTGCAGTGTTTACGTGGCCAAAGAGAGTTTCAAAACTGCATTCAGACAGATTTTTCAGTCTTATTTGGAAGACAAAATTCAATTTTAGAATTTTGATATTTGTTCTAGAACCCCCAGATATGGAATCATGATTCGATTCGATTCGATCAGATCATATTATTGCAAGTTTACCAGAAAATAATTGTATTGCTCAGAGTTTGCTCTTACATTGTTTGTAAATATGTCTCATTTAAGTATCAATTTTGTCTCTTCTCTTCTAAATCTTTAAAATAAGCAAAAATTGATTAATTGTTGACATACAGTAAAAAGAACATGAATAGCTCAGATCATTTGGTGAGAACGTCTGACTTTGATTGCAGGCTCATCTGAGCTCAGCATGAGACGTGTTGGAGATCGCGTCTGAAACTTTAGAAGAGACTACATCTGAGGAGCTGCAGAGTTTGCTTCTGCTCTCCATCTCATTGCTGTCCATGAGAAGCAATTGTGATATGAAGTAGATCTAATTTGTGCTTTCTCTCTCCTGTTGGTTCAGAGACCATGTGTTCTCTGCTGCAGACTTGCGTGAGTGTAATGTTGACTCACCGCTCTGAACTGCGGCGATCATAAACGCCTACAGGAATCATGAGATCCAACCGTTCTTATATTTCATAATAATTGCTTCTGAAAGAACTGAATATTGATTCCTTTCAAAGTCCTAGAAAAGCAAAAAGCTGCTTAATAATTGTGTGTTTTTTGGATCAATAATAATACAGTCATTTCAACAAATGGATTTTAGAGTCAACAAGGACAAAATTCCTCAAAAAAAAAGAAAAAAAAGAAGCATTCCTGATCTATTCACAAATGTGTCTCATTGTGATCCAGGTATTGAATCAATGACCTGATTTGTAAATCTCCAGTACAGTATCAGATGTTTGTGAATGGTAACCTGACCCATCCTGATGTATGAGATCGCAGCGCGGCACATGTCGGAGATTAGCTAGTTTGCATGCGACATGCTGTGTTGTCTTATGGACTACAGCTCTAACATAAACACACGAGGTCTACATGTTTGCCTGCGTCTCAGGTTCTCTGCCTGTCAGAGTGATATGCCATTACCTTCAGTTATCATTAATCAACATCCAGTGCAAACATTGAGCCACTTCAGTCTTTTACCTACTTGGAAAACTAGGCTATAGTAGTATTTGGTTGAAAGTTACTCTACCTGCATTTACAGTGACCCCAAAAAGCATCTGGACACTAAAGTCACATTTATAATAGATATACACACTAATAAGTTTTAATATATTACATACTGTATATATATATATTAGGGCTGTGAAACGATTAATCGCGATTAATCGCATCCAAAATAAAAGTTTGTGTTTACATAATATATGTGTGTGTTTTGTATATATAAATATACACACATGCATATATTTAAGAAATAGTTGCTTATATATACTGTATATATATATATAATTTGTATTATAAATAAATATCAATATTTTATATATAAATAACACATTTTTCTTAAATATATACATGCATGTGTGTGTTTATATATACAAAATAATTATGCACAGCACACACACGTATATTATGTAAACATAAACTTTTATTTTGGATGCGATGAATCGCGATGAATCGTTTCACAGCCCAAATATATATATATATATATATACAAAATGAAGATCTTATGGTTGTCAAACGTTAGTGGAACATAGTGTGCAACAACAGTTGGTTAAAAGTAATAGTTTGGGGCCACTGTATATTTGACAGGTTGTAGCAATAGTTTGGTTGGTTCCTGTGGGTTTGTTTCACCAGTTGAGCATAAAACCACATAGTAGAAACTCAAACCATGAACAAGTAGGCAAGTCTGGGATCCACATTATTTTATGATTGTTAGATATGTGGTATTTTTGATATCCTACATTCTGACGCAAATATACAGGATTTGATTAGATTATATACAGAGTAACAAGTATATATTTCAGTCTTTATGTCTCTATGTCTTTCTCTCTCTCCCCTGGCCGCATGATTTGCCTGGTCCAGGTGTAATCCATCTGTTTTTGCATTGCCATTTTACAGGTGAGGGCCGAGATTTGCATCCTCACCAGAACCCTGATCCCCACTCAAACATGCAATTCCTGCTGACTAGCTACTGCTTGCTCTTCTGTTAACAAACAAAATGAGCAGTCAAATGAGGCAAACCTCTGTAGTGAGCCGGGTTACACGCTTGACTGTGGGCTAGTGGATCACGGCGAACTGAACTGCTCACTGGGATGGGGGAAGGATAGCGTAACGATAGGGGTCATTCTCAGGAAACTGTGAAAGTTTGTCCATTACATTTCTTTTGTAAAAATTACTGCTGAATTTCTAAATTGCCATGGAGGAACAATTGCCCCTCTACTATTTTGACTAGTCATTAACAAATATGACTTAGTTTTTATAAATGTTAATATTCTTTACATTATATTATAAAATATATTTTTTATTCATATTAATATTGCTTCTGCTAAAAAATCCTGTTAACTTTTTTATTCATTTTAGTTTGAATCGTGTGGACAAAAAAGGGAAAACCCAAACCAATATTTGGAATATTTATTTTATATTATATTAATATTCAATGTTAATATTGTTTCTGTAGAAAATGCGTTTTTCCCTTAACCGTTTAAATTTGTATTAATGTATTAATGTTCATTAATAGTAAAAAATAAATAAAAAAATCTGTATGTTATTTTCCCTAAAATGTTTTTTCATCTTTATAATGTTATTTTCATCATTAATATTAATATTATTAAATGGGAAAATGACATAGAATAATGGGTTATACCACATGCTTTCCTTCTCTTTGCTCTTTTAAAGAGTTTTTCCACTGATACTAATGTAGATCATGTGTGTTCATGGAAACACAGCGAACTAGTAATTCTCTAGAGCAGTGGTCTTCGAAAGGGGGTCAGTAGTGTGTTTTTTGTGGAACAAACATCATATTTCAAAACATTAATATGGCACTATATGCAAAGTTTTCATTAGCCTGGCATAAAATGAAACTCTCAATTTTTATAATAACAATAACAAAATGTTTCTATCCACCAAGGGGATGTTTGAGCAACCTTCTGGAAACTTTCATGTTGTTAATACATGGCACTAGAGGGAGACACTGAGTCTGAACGTGTGTGTGTGTGTGTGTGTGTGTGTGTGTGTGTGTGTGTGTGTGTGTGTGTGTGTGTGTGTGTGTGTGTGTGTGTGTGTGTGTGTGTGTGTGTGTGTGTGTGTGTGTGTGTGTGTGTGTGTGTGTGTGTGTGTGTGTGTGTGTGTGTGTGTGAGGGTAGTGAGGGTTAACAATGTCTACAGTTTGGGTGTTATATCTGGTTTGCAGCTGTTTCTCTACTCATTTGTCAGATTTCCGCTTTTCGTAATTAATCTCGTATGGTGTGTGGTCCTGGTAAACCCTATGTTATGGGGACAAAATATCCGCACAAAGATTGGCAAAATCTGAAATCCTTGTTCTTGTGGGGAATTTTTTTGGTCCCATAAGGAAAACAGCTTATAAATCAGACTTTTTTGAAAATGCAGAAAGTTTTCTGTGATGGTAGGGGATAGAATATACATTTTAAACAGTATAAAAATCATTATGTCAATGGAAAGTCGCCATAACACGTGAAAACCGAATGTGTGTGCGCGCACATGAGTCTGGCTGGAATTTGTGGCCATTTCAGTTGAATCAACAGCAGCTGAAATCTTGAATTCTCCTCGGTTCGAATCAGATCCCGGCCTCCCAAAAGTGTAAAAGAGAAAGTCAACACCCCTCAGAGAGAAAGAGAGAGAGAGGGGGGGGAACCTGAAGTTGAGGATATTGAAATGGAACTGTATGCTTTTCTCTCTCTTTCTCTGTTTCTGTTTGTAAATGGACCCAGTGCCCCAGACAAACGGGGGAGAGACTTTTAAACAAGTCAGTGGCACGCACAGACGGCATTCTCCTCCCTCAGGCGCCTGCATGCCAAAGCCTGCTCCAGTATCCCAGCAGCCCTTGCTCATATGCGGGCAATAAGCAGAAAAATAAAGCTAGAAAACAGATCAAACTGGCAGAAACGGGCAGCAGTTTGTGTGCAGGTGCACAGATGTTTCCCTTACACCTGTTCACCCAGAACATACCAGTCTTCATCATCTTCTTCCTCACCAGCCTCGTAACCTTACGCTTGCACTGTTTTTACAGTTTATCAGGCGTTCACAAATTACACTGCATGGTTAGATCAGTCTCTCAATAGGGTTCTGTGGCAATCGTTCATCTGATGAATTCGACATATCATTTTAATATAATGCATATAAAATATTATTATAGTTATAATATAATCACTTAAATGGTAAAGTCATGAAAATTTAAGATTTTATTTATTTAATTATTAATTTATTATTTAATACTATTTTATATTTTTAAATAAACATTTTATTTTTTGGTCTTGGTCTGAAATTTTTTATTTTACTGGAAATTAGTAAAAATGTTAACATTATTTTGTAATCCTAGAAAGCATGGAAATTCTTCGCCCAACAATTGTGGAATATTGTGTACAGTACTTGCATTCTGTTTTTCTTATTGTTGTTTCAAATTCTTATTACTGTAATGCAAAAAAAAAAAAAAAAAAAAAGGATCAAAAACAGTTTACAAAAACAAGCATCATTATCTATTTGCAAAATAATATTTTTGTTTTGATTTTGGGGTGAAATATTCTATTCCTTTTTTATGACGTTGCAGTTTCTTTAGACTTGAGTGATTGATTATGGTTTGACTTTTATTTGAGCAAAAAAAAGTAGATGCATTCTTACTTTGGATCATTTCTGGGTCACAAACATTTAGTATTTTTTTATTTAATTTAAAAGGATTTAATCCATCATTTATTTTTATGTATATTCATGAAATTGTGTAGATGTTAAACTATCGCTTTCTTTATCTTCAGGTTCGGAGCTGTTCCAGCAGAGGACACCTTTCCCGTCTCTGTCTCCATTAACGGCTCCTCGTTTCTCTGATTCACACATGCATTATCCGGGTCCGTTCAGCTACTCTACTAACCCGTCCAGCACTGGAATCGGTGGTCTCAGCGTAGCCAGCATGCCCACCTCCAGCCGCTACCACACCTACCTGCCTCCTCCCTATCCTGGCAACCAGAACCAGAACTCACACTTCCAGACCAACTCCTCGCCGTACCACCTGTACTACGGCACCGGGTCCGGCTCCTACCAGTTCTCCATGGTCCCGACCGGCGGCGCCGGATCAGGAGGCGACAGATCACCCACCCGCATGCTGACGTCCTGCACCGCGGCGGGTGGAGCCGGCGTCACCGCTGGAGGAAACAACAGCCTGCTGAACGCCAGCCTCGGGAACCAGAGTGACGGTGTGGATGCCGACGGAAGCCACAGCAACTCGCCCACAGCGATGAGCGCGTCGACACGCATAGACGAGTCCGTCTGGAGGCCTTACTGAGAGAGACTGAGAGGAGAGGGCAAAATTAAGAGGAAGGTGAAAGTCTTGCATGTTTGATCGTTTTTTTGTTTTTTTTTTGTCCTTCTATGACGTCAGTCGCTGATCGTGATCAAATGACCAGAAGTTAGTTTGACAGGCTGGTGACATTTTGCTCTGGACGCTCCATACGGCACAGAAACGGACCAAAACTGAAGGAGGACACAAGTCTCACAGGAAATTAAGGTGTATATAGATAGAATAAAAATTATCATAAAAAAAAAAGAAGAAAAGGCATCCCATAGTAATATATCAGCGACTTTTTTGTTACTGAAAAAGCTGAACAAACCAAAGAAAAGCAGGTTCTTCACGGACATGTTCTGATGGGCCTGTAACTGAAAAAAGACAATTTATCCAGCCTTACAAACCGATCTGCCTGAAAGCTGTAATTCCCAGAGTGCTTTGCAACCACGAAAACGCTGCAGAGATGAAAGCGTTTGTCATGCAGACAGTATGAAAGAGCTTCACGGAGCTGCAGGACCGTGGGACTTTTAATGTGTAAATATACCAAAAATGTCGCCCGCGACTTTCAGGTACTTTCCAAAATTGCTAAAAAAAAAAACTCTTGAAATGGTGAGATGTGATCATGTAATACAAATGTGGGTCAATGTGAGCTTTGTGAGATGTTATGACTATGGGTTTTTAATTTAAATAATAAAATAATAAAAAAAGGATTTTAGGGGGAATCACAAAACCTGTCAGGAACATATCCAGGTCATATTTATTGAGAAATGAGAAATCATATTTTGCGGAAAATGAAAATTTGTCATTCATATTTTTTTTGCATTCTGACATTATTTTAATCAAAATGAAGCAGACTCTTATTGCAATGCAAAACATAATGATGTATTATGCAAAATCATTGAAATTTACAAAAACATAGACAATTTTCTTTATGCAAAAAATCATTTTGGTTTCGATTTTGGGGTGAAATGTGATCTGGATGTGTTTTTGTGAGATTCACCCTTTAGCTGTGGGGTCTTGATTTGTAGAAACGTTAAAACAGTGTCTAAAGACACACAGGTGTTTGAAAAAAAATATTTTTTTTTTGTCTTGCTTTTCACCAAAATCACAAACAATTAATTTGTCATTGAACTTGTGGAGACTTGTCTTTTTTGGAATAGTTTTAAGAGTAATTATTTCTTTCTCAGTGTTGATCGCTTTTTATGACTTTGCAGTTTCTTAAAACGATTCTGATCTGTTTGCGCTCAGTTTTATGGTTTGTGTATTTTTTTCTCTCTTTTTTTTACATTTAATTTATTTGAGCCAAAGTGGACGTGTTCCTATTTCGGGTCGTTCCGGGTCACAAGCATTTCGTATTTCTTTTTTTTCTTCTTCTTTTTTTAAATTTAATCTTTGTTTTAATATAAAATTGGAAATTGTGCTACTGTAATATATTCTTTCTAAATTATACAAAACAAATTTTAATGTAATGTCTATGTTTTTCCAATGCAGCTTTAATGCACTAAAACATTTATTTAAGATGTTATATGTCCTTGTAAACCACATAATGGAGACATTCTTACCAGATTGAGTTCCACATGATATTTAGTCATACTGCCTGAAAGCCTTCAGTCCTCACAAGCCAAAGAGTCCAACAATCACCGGTTGTCATCTATGTCTCTAAAGTGTGAAAAATATGTAGCTCTAAGCACTTACATTATGTGTCTATTTTTCCTACCTTGTTCTTGGAATGACTGAAATCGGAGACTATAATTGGGCACGTTTGAAAGGAGATCAGTCTCGATTATTTGAATAACAAAACCGTGCATATGCTCATACAAGGAGGGTAAAGTGGCCATGACACACACACACACACACATTCGCGTAACAGGTGTAAGTGAATATTTCAGCCCATAACCCAGAGGTTTTTCCCATGCTCACACCTGCTGCCTTCACCTGAGGGCGAAGAGCCCCAAAAGAGCAAAGGAAACAAGTAGAAAGATGGATGAAGAGAGCCATATCTCCTTTCGCAATCATTGGTCATCCTTCAGGCCTTGTTATCCAAGCAGAAGTGCCCGTGTTCAGCTTGATTCACGGCCGCTTTGATGCCTTTATGGCGGCGGTAATTTTCCTTCCTATTGTGCCTCCCCTTGATTATTGCCTAAAGCTGCAGTCTACAGGAAAGATGGATTCAAAATGTGAGCTGGTCTAGTTACAGGCGGGAGTGTATTCTCTCCTGCGAGGACTTCTGGGTAATAGAAACCCATGCTACGGGAAACATTTGCATTTAATAATTCTCTCAGTGCCTCAGTCTGTATCTATTAATGTCTGTGGATATCAAATCCTGTCGTCTCATCGTATGTGAGTTTGTTGTGATTGTTGATTATGATTGAGCTGGATAATCCAAATCAGGCTAAATTAATATTTGCTGGCCCGAAATAAGACCAAAAATACATCTATTTATTTCCACTATCAATACTGATTTTTATTGTGTGTTGCATTGAACAGTCTGTTGATGCCAAGGCTCTGTTCCAAAACCTAGTGAGCTTCCTACACGAAGCACGGAGGCTGTAACAAAACGTGCGCAGCTTATTTATGGCTGTGTAAAGTGTTTTTAAAAGCAGAAGTCTATGTGGGCTGCAGCGAAGCTCAATATGTTTTGGAACAAATCCCAAATGTTGCCAGTGAAGTGAATATCACTGAAGGCCACGAGTCTGTGATGTTTGTAATGTGCTCAGATTATAATCATGCTGAAAGAGCTAAAAAAGCACAACACACTCCTGTAGAACAAATTGTCTTTTTCACTCATTGTACGTTTGTAATTTTGGTTCTGAAATATGCTCTTTTGTTCATTCATTGTGTGCTAATGATGTAGTTTTTTATGCATTTTAATTAAAAAAAGATCAGGATTTGCTTGTGATTTCATTTACTTGTCATTGATGTTTTTGTAATTCAGCCATTGATTTTACAATGCAGTAAAAAAAAAAAAAAAAACTTTAATATTTCCACATTTCAATAGTGTCATTTTATTGAGATCACTTAAAGTGTAACTTCGCCAATTTTCAACCCCCTTTGTATTGTTACAACGTCACTGAACGATGTTTAGGCTACTTTTTCTCCATGTTGCCTGGACCGAGAAGTGAAAACGGCCATTTATTTGAGTTTTTCTCCTCCGTTTGGCCTAAAACACTGTTTTCGATATCCAGGTTGAATCCAGTTTACAATTCTTTGCAGCCTTTAACTGCTGTCTATAAACTAAACTTTTACTCTTTGAATTCTTGCACCCAGAAACAAAACAAGTCAATACCATAATGACTAAAAGTTTGCAACATGCACAGTGCATTATGGGTGTTGAAGTTTTCCTAACTTTTTGGCAAAAGGGAATAGGCAGCAGCCTTTTTCTCTGTTTTTCTGTAATCGGGGTAGCATCGGGGGGTACGGGTTTACTGTATAGACCGACAAGTTTTATTGAAAGTCCATTTTGCCAGCGGTACCACTTTAAGTTTAAAGGTTTAACATATTTTAGTCAATTAAAAACTGCTTCTGCTTCTGACTTTGACAATCGTTTAAAATGATGTTCCCTCACATAACCTGGTTCATGATACTCAAATAATAAATAAATACATTTAATTTGACTTATACACTTCCATTCAAAAGTGTTGGGTATGTAAGAGTTTTAATGCTATCTAAGAAGTCCTCATTATTGCTGCATTTATTTAATCAAAAAATACATAAAACAGTAATATTATGAAATATTATTACAATTTAAAATACCTGTTTTCTATTTGAATGTAATTTATTCATGTATTTGACAGAAATCTTTTATAACATTATAAATGTCTTAACTGTCACTTTTGATCAAGGTAATGCGTCCTTTCTGAATAAAAGATACCGAATTTTTTACTTTTGACCAATGACCAATGTAAACTTTTGACCAATGTAATGTAAGTGCCCTAGAAAAATGTGTTTTATAAGTCATGCATAATGTATGAAACCTGCAAAATCTGCTAAACAACTACATTTATCATAAACGTAGCTGAGGAAATACTCATATTTAACTGCCAAGCTTCTCTTGCATTTAACCTTCTAACGTGAAGTTTTTTTTTTTTTAAATGGAAACAGATTGAGTGAAAAACATGGTGACACAGAAATCAGCTGATTTAAATGTGAACGCCCTCTCATAAACATCTGGCTGAATCAGACCTCTCTATCTGTCTTACTGACCCTCACTCTTGCCATATTCTGTTGGTATAATATGACATAAACATGTTTTAATAAATGCTGCAACACAGAGAAAGTCACCACATTAGCAGCGCGACAAAAAGAAACACTTGTTTTCACTATAGCGGGACAAAAGTTACTTTCGTCCCGACAGGAACTCCTGACATTTAAACCTGATTTACTTTTATACTGAAAAACTCTGACAAAGCAGAGTGCGTTACAGCACTCAATAACCTGTAAGACTGATCATTACTGTGTGACATGAAATGAAAAACATAACTTGTAATTAGAAAAAAAGTACCGCTTCAGTAATTTACTTATCAAACTTGAAAACTGCTTTCCGGACCTAACCGTGGGAAACTATGACGAAATCACGTGATATTTGGCTGCTCCGTCAAGGGTTGCGTACTCAGGGCCGTTTCAAGATATTTGGGGGCCCTAGGCAAAAGAGTGAAGTGAGGTCCCAAGTCCTCCCTCAGGAAAATTTTAAAAATTCAGATGGGATCTCTTGTATTCTGGTGCATTTTAAGAGTCATGAATTACTCTGTAGTACGCTACACAAAGTGTTTAAGAAATTTAAGCAAAGCACCTAATAAAGCAAAAAAACGAAAAAAACATTTGGTGAATAGCCATACGTTTATTGTTATTCTCATAGCATATCATGAAAGTGAAGTGTGGAGGATTAGATATTTACTTTACAGGAAAATAACTTCACTTCCCATAATGTCACAGACAGTAACTTCATACGCAAAACTACCGGTTGCATACGGTACAAAGTTTTGAGATGTGTTGAGAAGAATAAAAGGACAAACGCGAAGGAAAAAGGGCATTTTTCTCCAGATGGAATAGAAACATCACCAACTGAAATTGATAGCCTGCGTACACCTAAAATGTAACCGGACTTGATGGATTATTTTGTTTGGACCTAACTGCATGGGATGGGAGTCATAGGACCAGCTCATTTTGTTTGGAATTGACAAAGTTTTTGTCAGACAGCCGTCAAGAGTAGTGACAACATTTCTCTAGCTTTTGCCTTTATACATGGCAAACAAGCTCATGCGATCGTAATCTGGGCTCGTGCATCAAGAGGATTTAGCTCAAAGGAAGTTTTCGAATGCTGTAGCTACAACAGTGAAGGGGCGAGAAGTTGTCTAGTGTGTATTTTATGCTTAAATTCTGCAAACAGAACAAAGTTGTGTATGACTATTAGTTTAACTTTTTCACCCTCTAACAACGCTCACATACCGTTGTGTTCACTGATGTCAAGGTTTATGTTCGCAGAGATGTGAAAACACGTCAGACAGTTGTATTTGGAGATAATAATGGTTTACTTGCCGCTGTGTCTTTGGCGTTTTTCCTCTTCTTCTTTCTTTCTCTGTCTTTTGGAAAATCCTGAAGGGTATGAGCGCTTCATGATGACATTTTTAAATTGAAATGCCCGCGTAGCGCTGAAGGCCTCATTATACTTCTGCGTCGGACCTACGCCGGAGCCTATATGCTGTAGGCAACGTGTTGGTTTTAATTTATACTTCTGTGTCGTTGTCTGCGTTGACGCGCACCTAGGGAGCATGTGAAACCCCGAGGGAGGGGTTCTGGCAGACCAATCACCGCGCTTGTGTCCGCGTAGAATTGACGCGTTGTTACATTTTTGGAGAGGTGCACGTCAGGGTACGCCGTAGGGTACGCGCGCTACACACAGCCTACGACGTAGCTACGGCGGCAGTTCGACGCAGAAGTATAAAACAGGCTTGAGTGTGGCAACGACAGTTTCTCTTCCACTGACAGCTAGTGGGGGGCCTGATGGGGGGTGCGCGACGGTGGATGTCACTTCAACATTACAGTGATTAGGGCACTCATAGTGTTTGTCGTTGCATAGGGGGAATCCCTCAGTTTGGGGGGCCCCTCTCATGTACTGGAGAGTGATAGCGCTGTCTCAAGGCCAATTTATACTTCTGCGTCGGGTGCGCGTAGAAGGTACGGCGTACCATACGCATTGACGTGTACCATACGTCGTACCCTTCGCCGTACCCTGACGCGCACCTCCTCAAAAATGTAACTACGCGTCGCGGCGACGCGGACCGCAAGATCTGTGATTGGTCAGCTGGATAGCATCGCGTTTCCTCCTACGCATTTCCGGAATGATCTCTGCACTCTGCACCGGCCGCCCGCCATTTTTAAATTCCGAAGATCAGTGAAGAGCCATGGAAATAGACCAAGTGACCGAGAGATTGCTTGAAGAAGTGCGGAAATACAGCCATCTGTATGACTCCTTCAGTCGCCATTGCTCGTAGAAACCTAAACTCAAAATAGCCGCGAGGAATGTAAACACAGTGGAACATTAAAACCCACCCGCGCCAACTAGCGTTTCGGCGGTGTAACTGCAGAGCAACACAGACATTCGCAGAAGTATAAATGCTCACGACGGCGTCGCCTACGTGCGTAGCCTACGACATACACTACGGCGTACACTCGACGCAGAAGTATAAATTGGCCTTCACTGTGGTGGTTTGTTTACAGTGGTTGATACTGTTTGACGAGGGCAGATACACAACCTAAACGACCGTGCGGCCATCGGGGGCCCCCTTCAGCTGGGGGCCCTAGGCAGCTGCCTACCTTGCCTACCCCATTGCGACGGCTCTGTGCGTACTAAATGTGCTGTCATAGCTTGAAATGCTAATATAGTCAGGGCTCTGAGAAAATCGATTTGTTACTTTCGTCCGGCTTTACTTTCGCCCCGGTTCTCCCCTACTGTCAGACCAGTGGATGAGGTCACTGGCATCACACTCACAGGACTGTAAATATAGACTGTGAATTCACCAAATGAGTCGTGTTTAGTGAAGATGATGGGGTTGATGTGTGTGTGCTGTATGTCAACATAAGAAAACTACTGTCGTGTTTTAGGTTCTTGGGGGAACATGCATAAGTTTGTTATTGTATAAACTTGAATTCGATTGTTTGTTATTTTTATTAGAGAATTATTGTTATTTTAATATAACACTTAGGCCGTGTGTCCACCAAAGCGTTTTTAGCCAGCTGAAACGACAGGCGCTCTGCTGAAAACGCCTAGCTATGGGCGCTTGAGAGCGTTTTGGTGGCGTTGCGTTTTTTTCAGTTGAGACACTTTGCTTGTTATGAAACGGAATATCCGCGAAAGTATTACGAGTACATTTTATGTAACTAGTGTTACTAGTACAGTGTTACATTTCACACATGTTTTGTTTCTGTGTTGATTCTACATTAAAATGTCGATACAATGTAATGTATTTTCTCTGGCTCTTGTTTTAAATGATTTTGTTCCATTAGTATGCTTGTTGTTGTCGTCATCTGTTGACGTTGTACAAGCAGAATGTGGCGGTTGGTCTGTGTGGTATTAGTCCCGCCCCTCCTCCACTGTGATTGGACGGTTGGGTAAAAAGTGACAGTGATGAGCGCTGCGTTTTACCCAAAGTTGAACATTCTCCAACTCTCGGCGACCTGTCAATCAATCAATCTATCTATCTATCTATCTATCTATCTATCTATCTATCTATCTATCTATCTATCTATCTGTCTGTCTGTCTGTCTGTCTGTCTGTCTGTCTATCTATCTATCTATCTATCTATCTATCTATCTATCTATCTATCTATCTATCACCTGCAGGTGCTTCTTGTTTGTCAATCACTCTTTGTGTGTATAAAGCCCTCATGTTTTCCATTGTCTTCTGTCAGCTCTTGTCCATCGTGAATCTAAAATCAGGGAGTTTTTGGCATTTTCATTTGTTTATTTTTCTGGGGTCTTATATTTTGGATTTAAATAAACACTACAATTAGAATCACAAGTTCTCTTTTCCTATTGAACCCCATTTTACAGTCACTCTCCCATAGAGCAGAGACAAACGTCAAGCTTTTAATTAACTAAAGCTCAAGGGGAAAATAAGAAAACCTTATGTGCAAGAAAGTTTCTCTCTTTCTTGCACAAACTTTATAAACACATGTGTTTATCTGAAAATCTCTCATCTTCTGCAAGCCTAGTCCGCGGTCAGAGCGTACACAGCACAGAATACACAGAATAAGCCTCTTTCTCTGATAAATATCTGAAGTATATAAGACGGAAACACAATATGGTTTCATCATGACATTTTAATAAAAGCTTGAGAAATTATTGCTGTCACCTTTGTTTGGGGTCATTAAGATTTTTTTGTCGTCCATTTATTCAGCAAGGATGCATGATGATCAGTAGATAAATTTATAATGTTACAAAAGATTTCTATTTCAAATAATCTATTTTCAACAATGATAATAATAAGAAATGTTTCTTGAGCATCAAAATCATCACATTAGAATGATTTCTGAAGGATCATGTGACACTGGAGTAATGAAGCTGAAAATTCAACTTTGGTCACAGGAATAAATTACATTTTAAAATATATTACAATAGAAAACTGTTATTTTAAATTGTGATAATATTCCACAATATTGCTGTTTTTACTGTATTTTGATCAAATAAATGCAGCCTTGGTGAGTATAAGGGACTTTCAAAAGCAAAAAAGAAAAAAATCTTCTGAAAAACAACTTTATGAACTGTGGCTGTGAGAAGGCGGCGTTGCTTGGTTTAAAACAAATAAAAGAAGAAGTGGAAAAGTGGGACAAAGA
>NC_138746.1:4915011-5185011 GCF_965113295.1 Leuciscus leuciscus
AGCTCTAGGGGAGATGCAAGTGAAGTTAATGGGGTCTTTGTCCCTCAGATCTCCATTTAATCATATTGAAAAATGATCGCTATATTAAAGATTGTGATTTTATCAGACTTCACATTTACCAACAACCTAAACATCAGTGTGTGTGCACATATACGTTTAACATTTTCAGAAATCGAACACCTTCACATCTGCTCCCCTGAGGCTGAAACAGATCCATCTCTTCTCAATAGCTCCATCCATCTGGAGGAATTCACATTTAGACATAATTACTGAGATAAAACACAAGGAATGAGAGGAGAAACAAAGCTCACACTCTTTTTTTAGGCCTGGAAAGAAAGAGTCATGTTGATGAGGGGGTTTTCCTCAGAGATGACAGAGCGGAGGTGGATCACAGGGAACGTTTCAAATGTGTTAATGCTCCAGATTACCTCACCAAACTGACCGTGTGTGTATGTGTGTGTGTGTGTGTGTGTGTGTGTGTGTGTGTAAGTCTATTCTTTGATCATCTCTGCTGCAGATCCTCCACAGTACTTTGCTTTCATCCGAGACTCTCCTACAGGAAAACCCAAGACTAGCTTCAGCCTTCCTGGCATCCCGTCTCATTTGCAGTGTGCGTGTGTGTGCTGTAATGGGCCATAGCGTAGTCTGTTGTTTCATATCAGGCCTCATTAGCCAAACTGCTTTTGAAAACTAAGTGAAATTCTGGACATGAATAAAACACTCTAAAAACAGACATTGGTCACGAATAAAAACATGAATAAAGCGCCACAGTTTTGAGACCTCTCTGTTCTGCTTGCATATGTTTTATGAGTATTTTGATAATGTGCATTATAAAACAGATCGTTTTCAGGAAAATCGTTTCACTGTTAAGGATTTTAAGGCATAATTTTTGCCATGTGCCTTTAGGTGGCAGATTTTATAGTCGGTATGAAACGAAAGGTTGCGATATAGTCTTTTCTTCCCTGTTGTGACATATGAAGAAATGTAGGGTGGGACTTGATTCTGTCCTTCAGAAACTGATTGGATGGTTGTGGTTTGCTATTGGTGGATCTCATGTGAGTGACAGGTTGCCCCGCCCTCACGCCAGTAAACACATCATTAGAGAAGAGCTGTTATTTTGATTAAAGATTATGAGGACACATTTAAGATAAATAATGATGTGAACAGAATTTCATGCTGACTTTAAAGGTACAATATGTAATTTTTTGCTTTAAAAATAGCAAAAATCACTATATCTATGTTATATATTTTTTTGTGTGTGTGTACTTACATTATCCCGACTGTTTCCAACAACTTTCAAACCAGGAGAAATTTGTAATTTAATTCGAAGACACGGACCGTTTCTTTATTTCCGTTTTGTCGCCGTCAATGGCGTCATATCCGCGTTCTCCCTGGTTTCCGCTCGTACTGCCATAGTAACCAGAGCCCTCTGATAGTAACCAAGGCGACAGACGTGGACAACTGTGTAGTTCGTAATGTCTATCTGCACGCTGTTGTTGTTTCGTTCAAACATTATGGACCATGGCAAGCAGACTTTGGATAAAAAAGGAGAACTAAAACGAGAATCAATATCAGCGCGGTGTTTTCGAGATTCTCCACGTCCGAGACTTCGACCGCTCCTACATGTACTTTATTAAACAGGTGAGCACATTTACATAAAACGAATCAATGGTATATAGTTCAACAATGATAAAATGTTAGAATATGATCTGTATGTTATTCTAATGTTGATCTAGCTAATAGTGAGCCTACATTCTGACGTCCAACCCAGAAGCGCTGCGCTGTTACACTACATGAACTCACTCAGAGGCCCACAAAGAAGAAAATGAATAGTTGAATAAAGTGGTTATTTTTGTTTGTTTTTTTGCGCACACAAAGTATTCTCGTCGCTTGATAAACTTAAGGTTGAGCCACTGTAGTCACTTGGACTATTTTAACGATATCTTTACTAACTTTTCTGGGATGGCAGATATCAATTACATAGAAGCCTATGGAGGAGTGCAGACAACTCTCAGATTTCATCAGAAATATCTTAATTTGTGTTCCGAAGATGAAAGAAAGTCTTACGGGGCTGGAACAACATGAGGGCGAGTAATTACTGACAGAATTTTCATTTTTGGGTGAGCTAACCCTTTAACTAGTTGTTCACCACAGATGGATATTTTATTACAATTATTTTAATTACTTCTTAATTACTAAAAATCTACTTTTAATTTGACTGACTTTTTTTCACTAAAACTGTCATAATTTTGCTTTTTATCCCAATTTTTACCCTCCATTTCCATTTTTTGTTTTCTGACAAGAAAGAAAGAAAGAAAGAAAGAAAGAAAGAAAGAAAGAAAGAAAGAAAGAAAGAAAGAAAGTGCTGTGAGTAAAGCGTGTGTGTGTTATTGATGGTTAAAGCAGTCAGCGCTGTTATGCTACTTAATGCCACTGGCTTGAGCTAATGGAGCTATTAGACTAAAGCCCTTAAACCCCACAGAGAAACACAGACAGAGAGAAGCTGAGGGAAGATCAAGGGTCTAGTGCTTTACTAATGGCTGATGTTTCTTGATCTCAGATATGCATATCACTCCAACAGCTGCTGAGAAACACCTTCACAGCAGCGTTTGTCATTTGAAGCAAAGGTAATATAGTGTAGTCTTATATATATATATATAAGACTTATATATCTATACTATATAAGATATATATAGTCTTTTATATATATATATATATATATATATATACACACAAGTACATAGGCCAACTATTTTTCTTTTCTTAATTTTTTTATGAATATAAAGAACTTTGCAGGATTTACGATGCTGTAAAACGAAGTCCCTTGCTGTGAACAGGGTCCCTACCCATGCATTAAAGCATCAGGGTTAGATATCATATTCACAATTTTGTGTCTAAAATATAAGTTACCATATTAACTTATTGATTATTGAACTGTTGTATAAAATCAATATCACATTTGTGAACGTGCTGATATTTGGGAAAACAGCATTTCTCATGTTGTATATTCTTTGTTAAAAACAAGAACTTATGTATAGAGACATTTTTTGCACCATATCTTTGTTTTTGGAAACATTTTTGCTCATTTTGGTGGCATTTTTGCTCCAAGCCACTGTTGATTTCCGCACCTGGGGCTCTTCTTCGAGTGCTAAAAGGATTACACACGTTTTATGTTAATAATGTTTGGCATCTCAGAGACCCCAGATGAACAAATGCATTGCATTTCCTTGTTTATTTTGATTTCTTTTATTGTATGAATCACATTGAGCATTCTTATTTCTCAGTTCTCAGTGGAGATTCTCATTAAATTGAGTTTTTGTGTTTGGAAGGGCATAAAAGATATAAACTAAAGATAGAGAGAAGGATAGAAAACAGCTTTTCCACTTCAAATGACTATTTCCTTCAGCCGATGCCATCAGAGAACCTGCTGGTGAGCACACACACTTTTTCTGCAATAATTAATGATTACTATGGTATTACCCACCCGCACAAATTACATTAAATCTCTATTTTAACAGCACATCAGCTGTCGTTACATTCTGCTATTTCTGATATGTTTTTGAATACATGAATGTGCAGCCCACACACACGACTAAACTCAAAGGCGTTTATGCAATTGATCTCTGTGACATTGGCGTCCCCTAGTGACCAAATCAAATATATTTAAAATCAATTTAATGAGTTACAGTAGTGTTTTACTGTTGATTAATTATTGATTAAGATTTGGCTTAAGATTTGAAAGCTGTAATATTGAACATTCAATATTTGAAGACTGTTCTTAATTGCCATTAATGTGTTATTTAACATTTGGAATTTTTTTTTTTTTTTTTTTTTTTTTAAATACTATTTTCATGAGCCACTGCAATAAAACAGTTGCATTTTTATTGTTTATTATAACAGAGAGGCACCCGGCTAAAAAAGTAAATAGACAGGCTCAACACAATTCACTAGGGATAGTTCACTTTGAAATTAATGTTTGGTATGTTTTAGCTTACCTCAAGGGCATCCAAGATGTAGGTGTCTTTTTTTCCGCAGTAGTTTAAATTTTTATATTTTTAGGTCAAACTGTTCTTGTCTGTCAGTCATATAATGCAGGTCTATGGTCATTATCTCAAAGAGCAAGCACAGAGTCCAGATGAAAACAATTCCCCGTCGTCCAAATTAAACAATTCCCCATCGTAAGTACACATTGATGGCCTAAGACACGAAACGAGCGGTTTGTGTGAGAAAACGAACAGTATTTATATCGTTTTTACCTCTTATACGCAGCCATGTCCGAGTGATCTGATCTGACGTGTACGCAGACTGGTGCATAGATATACTAGATGTCGCCTTGTCTACGGCAGTTCATTGGAACGAATGTCTTTAAGGCGACATCTAGTGTATATATCTATGCACCAGTCTGCGTACACGTCAGATCAGATCACTTCGACATGGCTGTGTATAAGAGGTAAAAACGATATAAATACTGTTAGTTTTCTCACACAAACCGCTCGTTTCGTGTCTTAGGCCATCAATGTGTACTTACGATGGGGAATTGTTTAATTTGGACGACGGGGAATTGTTTTAATTTGGACTCTGCATGCTCTTTCAGACAGTGACCATCGACCTGCATTATATGACTGACAGACAAGAACGGTTTGACCTAAAAATATCAAAATTGAAACTACTGCGGAAAAAAAGACACCTACATCTTGGATGCCCTTGAGGTAACCTAAAACATACCAAAAATTAATTTCAAAGTGAACTATCCCTTTAAAATGAATTATTTGTGATTCACACACACACACAAACGCAACATTTTCAAATGAAAAGTCAGTGTGTGAAATACTTCAGTATCTACATGTACATCTTTTGCTGTCCTTTTCCATAAAGTGCAAAGTTGTGCTGCCAAGCTCGAAAAAGAGCAAAAAAGTACAATAAAAAATAAATAAATCTCAAACGTCATTCATGCTTATATTTAATTAAAAATGTAGACTTTATTTGTGTCTAATTTGACATCACTGATATGAAATGTCTTTGAACATATGTGTCCATAAATGAGATTCGAAAGCTATGAGAGGGGAAATCTTATGTGAACATCAACTTTTATTTGGAATCTAGAGCTAGCGTAATAAGGACTTTTATTATATTTTATGGTGTTTTTTAGGGCCCTTTTGAAACGTAGTACTGGTAACCATCCACAATCCACATTAAATGTTTATATTGTATTTCACTGAATAAAATACCAGTGTGTGGTTATAAATGACGTGAAACACAGGACAAGAATATATCTTTAAATTCTGACCTGAATGTCAATATACTGAAGCATTTGACTTAACTGGAAATGACAGCGTCTCTCTTGCTTCACCTGTGCTTCAACAGTGCTCTTCAGAACTCCAGAAGTGTGTTTCCATCCATATTGAATGACTGTTTGTGAGGAGAAAGTATCATTTTGCAAATATCTCTGTTCACACACACAACTCCTGTTCTGTAAAAGTGCCATAATACACTCATACACAGAAGATATCCGCTTTCCCGAACCCACTGCAGGCTTCACGCCACTCCACGGGCTCTTGGTTGGAACGGAAGATCTCGCACAGATAAAGTTGCTGGAAACCATTAGACCATCTGTGGATTTACAGGGCTGGAGAAACGCTCTTGCCCTCCAGACGTCCAAGAACAACACCCGCGTGTCCTGGCGGGCGTTCCCCTGTCCCGCGTGCGCTGCGTGCGAGTGTGTGTCTGCCGGGGGAACTCAGGCTCCAGCCGAGGGTTGAATACGGTAAGCTTTGTATTACAAGTCATGCAACCACTCAACTCATAATATTTCTTGGCAGGAGCAGACATTTGCTCTTTTATTGAGCCTAAAATCTGTTTATTTTAAGGAATGGAAAACCACCTGTCCCAATACGAGTTCATTAGGCCTACTTGGAATCATCTAAACGAAACCCTCCTTGTGCCTTTTTGTATTCCCTCTCGGTAACACTTTACAATAAGGTAATTTAGTTAGGCTAATTTATTAGTTAACGTGAACTAATGAGCCATCAGCCTATATATTTTTTTACATTAGCCTTTGTTAAAGGGGAAGTTCACCCAAAAATTTAAATGTTGTCATCCTTTACTCACCCTCAAGAACTTTGTTCCAAACCTGCATGCATTTCTTTCTTCTGCTGAACGCAAACAAATATACTTTTTGTGGGTAACCAATCAGTTGATGGGCCCCATAGTATACTATGGAAGTCAATGGGGTCCATCAACTGATTGGTTACCAACATTCTTCAAAATATCTTCTTTTGTGTGTTTGCATCAACTCGAGGGTGAGTAAATGATGACAGAATTTTCATTTTTGATTTAACTATCCCTTTAATGTTGGTTAATAAAAAAAATAGTTCACATTAACTATTATGTTAACAGATACTTTTTAAAATTTTAAATATTTCATTTTAATAAAGTATCAATAAATTGTCATTAACTGAGATTAATACATGCTGTAGAAGTATTGTTTAGCATTAGTTCATGGTAACTGATGTAGTCAACTAATGTAATTTAATGAAACGTGTTATTTCACAAACCAAGACATAAATATGCACTTTTAAAAATAAAGATTCCCAAAAATTTGCATATGAAAATAACCTTTTTTTTTAGTGTGAAGAACAATTAAAAAATCGACAGTTTTCCACGATAAAGAACCTTTTTGTGCAATGCAAAGATTCCATGGGTGTTAAAGATTCTTCATGGAACCTTAGAAGCCAATAAAGAACCATTTTTAAGGGTGTTGTAAGATAGATTGTGCACCACGTGGTTATGGTCCTCAAAACTGTTACATATTAGGATTGATTTCAGCTCAGCATTCAACACTGTCATCCCAACTAAGTTAATAGCCAAACTTGGAGACCTGGGCATCAACACCTCCATGTGCAACTGGATTTTGGACTTTTTGACCAACAGACCCCAGAATGTTCGATCAGGCTCCAACTGCTCCACGTCCATCACACTCAACACTGGTGTACCACAGGGCTGTGTGCTAAGCCCGTTTCTCTACTCCCTCTTCACCTCCGACTGCAAGCCTGTGTACGGATCTAATTCCATCGTCAAGTTTGCGGACGACACTACGGTGATTGGTCTCATCAGCAACAACGATGAGACTGCCTATAGGGAGGAGATCAAGCACCTGGCCACATGGTGCACTGAAAATAACCAGCTCCTCAACACCACCAAAACGAAGGAGCTCATCGTGGACTTCAGGAAAGTGTCAAGAGGCACACACGACACCATCCACATCAATGGAATGGCTGTTGAGCGTGTCTCCAGTTTCAAGTTCCTGGGGACCCACATCTCGGCGGACATGACCTGGACAACCAACACCTCCAGCCTGGTCAAGAAGGCTCACCAGCGCCTTTTCTTCCTGAGGACACTGAGGAAGAATCAGCTTTCCTCCACTATCCTGGTGAACTTCTATCGCTGTGCAATAGAAAGCATCCTGACCAACTGTGCTACAGTGTGGTATGGGAGCTGTTCTGTTGCAGAGCGCAAGGCACTGCAGCGGGTGGTGAAAACCGCCCAGCGCATCACTGGGACTCCACTACCTGCCATCGAGCACATCCAGAGGAAACGCTGTCTGCATCGAGCTCGCAGCATCCTTAAGGACTCCTCTCACCCAGCCCACAGACTGTTTTCTCTCCTGCCCTCCGGCAGGCGTTTCAGGTGCCTACGGACCAGGACCAGCAGACTAAAGAACAGTTTTTTCCCCAGAGCTGTCTCTTTATTAAACTCTAACCCTCATTGATCCCACTCCCCTCATATACTGATTGACTCTCCTCTCCCTCCTCACACCTGCCTCCATTTTGTTATTTGCAATACTATAATGTTCATTTGCACTGCTGACTGTTATTATAGAAACAACTGTTTACATATGCATCTTGCACTACTACCTTGACTGGAATATGCTCAATTTGCACTGCCGACTGTTTATTTACAGTACCGACTGTTTACATATACATTTGCAATACCGTACTTTAACTGTAATATGCAATTACTTCCACTGCACTTTCACTCGGATAGCTTCTGTCCAAACTTTATTTGCACTACTTTAAATCCATTGTTATACTGCTCATTTTAGCCTAACTTATACATATATCTATTTGTAAAATTCTGTTTATAGTAATAGCCATCTGTATATTATGCTCACATTCTGTTTATAGTAACACCCATCTGTATATATATTCATAGTACATATCTATCTGTAAAATTCTGTTTATAGTAATAGCCATCTGTATATTATGCTCACATTCTGTTTATAGTAACAGCCATCTGTATATATATTCATAGTACATATCTATCTGTAAAATTCTGTTTATAGTAACAGTCATCTGTATATTATATTCAGTACATATCTATCTGTAAAAATTCTGTTTATAGTAATAGCCATCTGTATATTATATTCAGTACATATCTAGCTGTAAATTCTGTTCACAGTAATAGTTATCTGTATATTATATTCATAGGACAAATCTATCTGTAAATTTTTGTTTATAATAGTATTCAACTCTATATTTATTCAGTACATATCCATGTTCTGCACTTATGGAACCACTGTATATCCTGCACTTGCTGCTATTGCACTTCTGGTTAGACCTAAACTGCATTTCGTTGCCTTGTACCTGTACTTGTGTAATGACAATAAAGTTGAGTCTAATCTAGCTACCGGCTACCGGAAGTATAGAACATGCATTAGAATTGATCCCTCACACAGAAAAAGTGATCAGGAGCTCTTAAATCTCTTAAATCTGGGCCAGTAACCAGCGTCAGTGTTTACACAGCTTTATGAGACATGAGTGTCTGGCAAACCCCTGAACTGATGATCTCTGCCCATTTAGTCTCAAATATTTAGTAATAATAATAATAACAACTCTTTTGTGCTAAATGTTCGATATTTCACCTGTCCTCGAATTATACAATAATAATAGTAGAGCTGCCATCATTATTAAAACACATCACACAAACCTCAAAAATGAAAATAGTAATAAAGTTTATTTAATATATAGGTTTGGTGTGAAGTGTTTTAATGTATAGTTTGTATAATGTTTTATGTTGTTGCAGTATGTTATCTTAAAGCTGATTATTCAGCACTTTGGTCTACATGTGGTGTTTGAAAGTGTTGAATAAATAAATGTAAAATAATAATAATAATAATGAATACAAGTTTTTTCTGATTTATTTCTAATTTATCCCAGCTTAGTATTAGGGTAGTTATAGAGGTTTTCATCATATACATAAATGTCAGGCTTTAAAACATTTCTAAAAAGTACAAATATTCATTCGAGAGTCCAGAGGTTCAGCATTTGTCATATTTAGGTTTTTATATGTAGCCTATTTACTTAAATTGATATGTTTGCATTATTAAAATGAATGTTGCTAAATGTATTATTATTTTATTTATATTTAATCATTTAGCAGACACTTTTATCCAAAGCAACTTACAAATGAGGAGAACAATAGGGCAAATATGCAAGTGCTGTAACCAGTACCAGTTAGACTACAGTACATGTAGCAAGGTGTTTTTTTGTTTGTTTTTTAATAAAAAGAATAGTATATAATAGTTCAGTGTTATAATAGTGTAAGTGTTAGTATTAACAGGTCAAGTGTTTAAGAGTTGTTGCTGTTGTTAAATATCGATTATATTGATATCTCAACGAATAGATCGATCGATTTTTGCATTATTTGTATTGCTGGACGCAGTAATGAATGTCATATCTCTCTCCATGCAGAAGATGGCAGCATTGTCACGCAAACGCACAACGCCATTATTCCTCTAGGAGGCGCTATTTTGTCAGGAGATTTGTATTCTAAAAAAGTATAATCGTTTAAATATGTTATTGTTATTTACATACAAATTGAAATCTCTGAAACCAGAAATCTATATAAATGACTTTATTATCTAATAATTTTTCAGTAGCCTAATCACACATGACTGTGGTTGGTCCCGTCCTATCATCGCTGTGTAAGGTAACAAGTACCACGTGACCACTGTCTCACCAGGGGGGTATTCCAGAAAGCAGGTTATGTGACATACCCGGGTAAGTTTAAGGGTAAGTTAGTGGATAACCTCAACTTTCGGTTCCAAAAACGGAGGTAACTTTCTGGGTATGTATGTAACCATAGGAACTTACTCTCTGAAGATAACCTGCTCGGTAGCAGGTTATGTTCCAGGGTTAGTTTGTTTCAGAAGGTTACTGAGCATGGCGTGCCCTTTTGAAGACGATTCAGTGGATGTGGAAGCACAGATAATACGAAATCTTTTCCGCCGTGAGACGGTGATACGACCACGTATCAATGTGTTTTCGTATCCACATGAATATTTGCGGGAGCGTTACCGTTTTTCAAAAGAATCGTTAATTTATTAAACGAAGATAATGGAGTTAAATATTTAACTCCATTTATTTAACTTTTTTTGCGACGGTGAGTTTTTTGTATACAATAGTCGATGCAGAGCATGTGTGAAAGGCAACTGTGTGTAGGGCTGTTCGTACAGTATGCATTGCACTCAAACGGTTCCTACAAACTTTTGTGCAGTTCCCTGGCCATAAACCACTGAGGGTCATTAAAGAGGAATTCCACAGAGTGGCGGGTTTGTCCATTCTATGATATTCTATGAAAGACCATTTTAGTTACATTGCACTATACTTAATCTATTCATACTGTATACAGTGACAGTCACAATAATTTTAAAAGTTTCTAATTATATAACTTTCAATTTCAGGGTTCCCAAATGTAATTGGGTGCATTGATGGAACCCACATTCCCATTAAAGCTCCTTCAGTCAATGAAGGAGACTATGTTAATAGGAAGTCAATCCATAGCATCAATGTGCAGGTGACAATAGATTTTTTGGGTGCTAAATGTTTGGGTGTTTAAACCATTAAATCACCCTCATTACTGGTCCCCCACTAACTAGGTAATATGTGATGCAACCCACCTCATCACTAATGTTGAAGCCAAATGGCCAGGGTCTGTACATGATGCCAGAATGTTTAGGGAGGCATCATTGTGCCACAAATTTTGCCTTACACAATGTTTTTATTTATTTATTTTTTTATGTTTTTTTTAATGCAATTATACACTTTAACTACCTTTATATGACACTTCAATGGTTACTTGCTGGGGGACAGAGGGTACCCCTGTCTGCCCTATATGATGACACCCTACCCTGAACCTGAGCCTGGACCACAGGCACAATTCAACCTGGCCCACAGCAGAACACAGGTCAAGGTGGAAATGACCATAGGCATCCTGAAGGCAAGGTTTCAGTGCCTGCGTGGGCTCAGGGTCAACCCAGAAAGGTCATGTGACATCACAGCTGCTTGTGTTGTTCTTCACAACATTGCCACACTGAGAGGTGAGAGGGCCCCCCCCCCCCCCCCCCTTCTCTTGATGAAGATGGCCAAGAGGAACCCCCAGTGAACCCAGTAGACCAAAGAGATGGCAGGGTGGTACGAGACATGATTTGCCAAAATCACTTTAATTAAAACCAGTTAACAGTCAAGTGTTGTTCATGGTTTCTTTATTTCCTGTAACAAAAGACATTTGTATTTATTGCTTTAGATTTCATTCAACAAATGACAGATTAATGTTCACACACTGTTTCCCACCTTAAGCTGGTGCTCCAGCAATTCAAGTCTGGCCTTTTTTTAGGTTAAGCCTTTTCTCCTCCATTTGAAGCTGTATAAGGTCCATCTCCATGTCACTTTTTCTGATTTGCTTTTGAAGGTGGACCTTATACAGCTCTTTGGCAAGCAACTAGAAAGACAGAATAATTAAACATGACTGATAAAGTCTGTAATACAAACACAGACCAAATATTTAAATGAGGAAGGAGAACTGCAGAACATTTCTTACAATGCTAAGATTCTGTGTGGAGGTAGATGGACCCTCATCTGTATTAACATTTTGTGGGGACCCTCCCCACATTTTCTGTTTCTGTCACAGCAGAAGTGGTCTCTTTATCGTCAGCCTACAGTGAAAATAAGGAAGGATGCTTGGTCTAGCAAACAGAAACTTAAAGACAATAATCACTTACAACTGTGACAGAGTGTGGTGTTGCAGGAGGATCCAATAATACAATGTGGCCATCAGCAACTGCAAGATAATTAAACCAATAAGATAATCATGCATATTCAATACTCAATGTATATTCTTAAACAAATACAACTAATAAAGAAGGACATTAGGAACATCTAAGAGTACTAGTAATAAGATTACAGTACACAGCATATGCAGTCAAAGCAGCATGCATACTGCACAAGTGAATCAATGACTGTAAAATGCATTCAAAATGCCTATTTAAAATGGTGCTTTATTAAAACACTGACAAAAACAGTGAAAACATAAATAAATCATAAGTATTAATATGATACACCTACATTTTACTAAGTCACTTGTCTTGGTAGCTAAGTCCGATGAACTGCCCCTGGAATCCCATCGACCACAGGTCGCCCTTTATTAAGGGACAGCGCCAGCTCCTCAGCTGGGGTGAGGGAAGGTGGAGGTGGACCCCCACCTGTTTTACGGGCCTCAGCCTTCTTTCTATTGGCTACATAGAAAACTAAATTAGGCTACATTAAATACTAAATTACATTGTTGGAGAATGTCTTTGTGTTTCAATTTGACTTAGCTCACACTTCTTCTGGCTCCAGAAGGATTACACCTGATAAAACAAGAGGCCAACATATTACTAGACAATTATGTGCATTACTACTGTAATATTAAGAAATGTATGGAGGCCAACAAGTAAATTCTTGTCTATTTTTACTACATGCCCCAAATAATTTTTTGCGTCACAATGAAAGAGGAAAATAGCCCATTTATAATTTTATAAACTCGTGCATTTACTCTGTCCGTTATTTTTTGCCAAGCCAACTCTCTTTCTTTTGCTGATGCAGCAGTATTGCTTTTTATTTTTTTATTTTTTTATAATGGGCTTATAGTCTTCATAAGCAAGCATTAAAACCTCCAACTCAGTTTCACCTAAGTAGCCTATGTAGCTCGCTTTTTTTCTCCCTGGGTTTCCATGGTGACTCCTGAAATCGGCGATCCATTGAAAATGTCTTTATGTACTCACCGTGCGCGCGCATTAACTCTGGGTAACCAGTAGGAGGTTGATTAAACTCTTCTCAGGTGTTTTGGAACCGACATACTCATGGTATGCGGGTTTGGGGTAAATCAACCCAGAGGTTATGATTTACCAAATGGTAAGTTAACCAAGCTTTCTGGAATACCCCCCTCATTTTCTCCCAGCGTCAATATTTATCCAGCTGTATTTATCATTCTAAACCCATTTATTCTCAAATATTTAGTATTAGTAGTAATAATAATAATAATAACTCTATCGTGCTACAAGTTCGGTTATTTCACCGTTCTCCTCGAATTATATAGCCTAATAATAATAGAGCTGGCAGTACATTTCTGAAATACATAACTTGGACACAGTCACCTCTAAATTGCAATGTAGACATGCATTTTCTGTAAAGCTGCTTTGGAACAATATGTATTGTGAAAAGCGCTATAAAAGTGGTTTCTGAGTTATATCTAATTTATTCCAGCTCAGTATTTCTGGTTTATATATTCTGGGTTTTAGGTTATTAGACAGTTATATTGCTATCTGGTTTATCAAGTGCAAACAAACAAAGCATTACGATTCCTTTCTTATTTCTAAGCCAAATTTATGTACAATGAAAAACTTATTTGAATGCTACTCAGATTATATAGACATAATACAATAAACCTCACATATATATAAACAAACAAAAAATACATATATACAGGAATTAGAAAATAAGTGATAAGCAATCAGATAATCAGTGACAAAATAAATAAGACAATAAGGGAACATTATGAAGTGTCCAGTATTCTTACCTAACACAAACATTAGTGTGTGTTGAACAGTCTCGGTGTAGAAACCATTCCTGAATCTTGTAGTGTGTGTTTGAAGAGTCAGAGGGCAGACAAGAGAAAAGTGCCTGTGATCGATCATGATGCTCTTCCTCTTCTTGAGGCAGTGTGTAATGTAGATGTCCTCAACTGCAGGGAGATTATTTCCTGAGCTGTGTTAACAACCCTTTGTGAGGCTTTCCTTTCCAGTGTGGAGCAACACTCATACCAGGACGCAGTTCCCCCCCCCACCCGTATCAGACTCCACTGCACTCCTGTAAAAGAGCTGAGGACTGAAGGAATGAATGATGGATGTTGCGTGCGCAGTCCATGTGAGTTTACATATGAGGATTATGAGGGTGAATGTATAATTTAACTACTGTGGGTTGAGTGGATTTTGCCATTCTTGCTATTATGAAATATTCCGGCTGTTTCTTCAGTTTTGTCATTTTGAAATGTTTCACACAAAACATCTTTTGATTGGTGTTTCCTGTGGTCATTCCTGTGGTCTGTGTGTTCCTGTGTCCTCAACAGACTATTAGACTCTCTGTTACTCTCTCACCTAAAGCTCAGCGACTGACATCATCCTCACGGAAGTTACATCATTTTTTGTTGGGAAAACAACACCATATTAGCCCTGACAGATCATCACATTGACTGGGAATTATCTCTGTTTAAAGTATTGCTCAAACAAAGGGGAAGGTGAAGTAAATATCCTTCAAAATGTTCTGTAGCTGTTTAAATTATTTTTGTATTTGTATATTAGACTGATTTTTTTTAATGAAATGTTTCATTGTTTTTTTTATGTGTAGGTTTGGTGTGATTTGTTGTTTTAATGTAGTTTGTCTTATGTTTGATATTGCCGTGTGTTATGTTAAAGCTCTTTGTTTAGCACTGGGCTGAATGAATAAATAAATGTAAAATAATAATAATAACAATAAAAAAGTTGCTTCTGATTTATATCTATTTTTTTCCAGCTTAGTATTTCCGGGTTATACAACAAGATTTATTTACTATAGTAATAACTATAAATTAGGTCTAATTACATGCAACTAACCCTAAACCATACCCTAACCCTATAATAAGGACAGTTTATTACTATAACTCAGTACTTAAATGTGTAATTACACAAGAGGGACACATTAAAATAAAGTGTAACTGAATCTGTATATTTGTAACAATAAAGCATACAAGCAGTGTAATGAACAAACCATCTTGTAAGGCAACTGCCAAGCCGTTTCCAGAGCAATGGACTTTAACTCTTGTTTTCCATCATGTTCTTTCATTCTCAAGCTTCTCTCAAGCTATAATTTATAGTTGACATGTCTGAGCTTGACTAGGGCATTTCTGATGCTAGATTTTTTGTTCTGTTTGTTTTATTATAATAATAATACTTTATTTTATTTCGTTTTACAACAAAAGCAAATTTATTTTAAGCCACTTAAGGAAAATTATACTATAAAGAAACAAACAATCGGTTTAGAATGTTTTGGTCTTTATAAGTAAATGGTTTTGTCTTTTGAATGGGTTTCAAAAGACAAATGAAATGCAGTTATTTTGTGCTGTTCAATCCGTGTATCATTCGTTCAGTCGTTTTTTGAATTAATATTGAATATAGAAAAATTTGAAAACGGTTCCTTTTTCGTTTTTTAATTTTTTCCAAAAAACGAAAAACAAGAATTCAGCTGGATTTCTCGTTTTTCGTTCTCAGTTAGAAAAATGAATAAACAGCTTGAATATTCGATTTCTACACGTGGGCGGGAATTAAACGCCCATTTCATCTGATTTGTCAGCCGAAGATCAAACTGTTCCGTCATCTGTTCTGCACAGCAGAATAAGAGTCCTCCGTTGTGCGGATTCTTAACGCATTTATTGCAACTACATTTAATATTTTTCTCATCAAACCACCAGACTAACGAATGTCTCGACACAACCCGTACCGGTGAATAGACTAGATGGGGCTTTCTTCTGTGTAGACCAGGAGTTCTCAAGTGCCAGGGGGTCCGTGAAATAATTTGCTATTTTCCGGATTGTAAAGTCAAGTCACGGGGTTTTTTTTTTAACATGAAGCACGCTGTGATTAATCTTAATGTTGACCTTCAAAAATATATAGGCGCGCCAAGAAGGCTATTGGCTGTAGGCTATTTTGGTTGATTTTTGGTGTGCGCCAGAAAGAATATAATAATCATTTATAATAATAATTATTCTTATATAATAATTTCAAAGGCATGATATGTTGTAGTCATTTTGAAAGTACACAAATAGACATATAAATGTTACTGTTTCGAATGAGAGTATTAAACGACAGTAGCTATTAAATCCCCCGTTGAGCAACACATCCAAGTGATGTCGGGTGTCGCAGGCCTCGCAGCCTGTTCGTTATTAAAATAAAACACAGTCAACCAAACATATAAAACGTTATTCTGCTTAATTGGTCTGTTGACATTCCAAACTAATTTCCCTTGCTGTGGAGATGCTGATTTACGTGTATATTGGGACTCGAATGAAGTACGAAGCCTTCTTTACATTATTAATTAGCATCCAAATGTTACATTGCAAATATGGATAGGCTACTGGACGAATGAGAGATGCCCGAAACCAACGTCTGCTCTGTACAGTTTCAGTTTCTCGTTAAAATACGCATATTATGTTATTAATACTGTTTGTTAATGTTGTATTTTATTTACCGGTCTTTTACACTATTTATGAATATGCTTTTTTTTTTTACAATGTGACGCGCGCGTTTCCCTCTCAACATGACCCGGCGCGCCACGCACAAGCGCGCATCCTAGAGATATAAATTATAATACATTTTAATAAAACACAAGGCCTACATCATAAAACTTCTCCAGTTGTTAGATAGGCTAGTCAGTCTGAATGACAGTTTATACGTTAACGTTAATATAGGCTATTATATAGTCAATGCATTATTCTTTTCTTTTTGTATTAGTGTTAAAACTATTTAATTTACAACTAATTATATTATATAATATTCTTTTTTTTTTTATTACTGGGCGAGGCTAACAGCCGTCATTTATCCTGCCCATATAGCCAGCTGATGCAAAGCGTAGTTGAATTTATATATACACAGACGAAAGCCCTATCTAGTCTATTCCCCGGTACGGGTTGTGTCGAGACATTCGTTAGTCTGGTGGTTTGATGAGAAAAAGATTAAATGTATTTGCAATAAATGCGTTAAGAATCCGCACAACGGAGGACTCTTATTCTGCTGTGCAGAACTGATGACGGAACAGTTTGATCTTCGGCTGACAAATCAGATGAAATGGGCGTTTAATTCCCGCCCACGTGTAGAAATCGAATATTCAAGCTGTTTATTCATTTTTCTAACTGAGAACGAAAAACGAGAAGTCCAGCTGAATTCTTGTTTTTCGTTTTTTGGAAAAAATTAAAAAACGAAAAAGGAACCGTTTTCAAATTTTCCTATATTCAATATTAATTCAAAAAACGACTGAACGAATGATACACGGATTCTGTTCTCATGCTGTGCATGTTGTATTTTCTGACACGGCATCCCGTTTCATTGTCACTTTACCCTCTTTATTCTATTTCTAGGAATTATTTTGCACACGCCTGGCCCTTTAAATCCCGCCCAACTTGACAGACAGCCGCACAGACCAATCAAAGCGCGTTATTCTACAGGCGTGGCTATAGCGCACACCAACGCGAATCGGCATTTGCCGACGTCACGGAGATCCACTCCGACCTGCCTTTAGCTTAGCCTCTTAAAAGTCTTCCTTTTTTCATCTGGATTTGGTTTGTATCGCTCCTGGTCCGGGTGTAATTAAAAGGCAAGCGGGTAATATCTCCGGATAGACAGTTGCGGAGGCTGACTGCTCATCTGACAGCCTTCTAGAGCCCTGTGTTTAGAGATAACGAGTGCATTTCACGTGTTAGCTCGAGCTGATCTTCAGGAGAAACAGCAGTCATGGGCTCCAGAGCTTCATCTCTACTCAGAGAAGAGGACATTGAAGAAATCAAGAAAGAAACTGGATGTGAGTATTAGGTTAATAGTGTGTTTGGCTCATATATAGACTTGGTTTGAGAGTTCTGTGGTGACGATGAGACATGCGTTGGTGTAATACAGTGCTTTCTGTCTTAAATGGGTAATTGACTTGACATACTTTAGGGAAGTATACTTGTCCTGTGGTGTGACATTTAGATATACTTTTTAGACCTGCAGTGTCCTAATGAGATACAACTATGATATACTAACTAACTATACTATGATAAAACTAGCAAGCCTATAGAAGTAGCTAATATTATAATTTGTAACAAAATAGAAGCTCACAATATGTTATGTTTCAACAACCTAATTCAACTATTAGTAGAGGTCTCACAAGCAGGTTTGAGAACCAATGAAATAAACTGACTGGATGACCTCTGCTCCTCTATGTTGCAGATGATCGTGTGTGTGTGTGTGTGTGTGTGTGTGTGTGTGTGTGTGTGTGTGTGTGCTCCTGTCTGTTTCATGATATGAGTGGGGTGTGTGTGTGTATTGAGGGGCAACAGATGAATATCTCTCATTTTCAGAAGCTGCTGGTGTGTTTGTATCAGATACTACAGTACAGATATACACTGCCTGGCAAAAATAAATAAAAAATAAAGTCGCTGTTTGGATTTAAATAGGCAAATGCTTAAAGCGATAGTTCACTTAAATTTAAATTATGTCATCATTTACTCACCCTCAAGTTGTTTCAAATCTGTATGAGTTTCTTTCTTCTGCTGAACACAAAAGAAGATATTTTGAGGGGTGTCTGTAACCAGACAGTTGATGGACCCCATTGACTTCCATAGTATTTGTTTTCCTACCATGGAAGTCAATGGGATCCATCAACTGTCTGGAATGAACAGGTCAGGGCTGCGTTTTCCGAAAGCATTGTAAGCCTGAGTTGATCGTTGAGACCACTGGTGGATATTGTTCTACAGTCAACTTACGATGCTTTGGGGAAACACAGCCCAGACCATCAGACTGGCATTTAATAGATCAACCAGCCAGCCCTATTTTTCCGACATCTGGATGAACTGAAGTTATAGGGTTTGGTAATCTGCACTGCACTGATGCAAATATTGATATTTTAATGACACTGTTTACACCTGTGCAGCTGTAATTAGAGGTTTACTAAATGTTATGTGATCGTTGGTGTGAGGGCCGAGAAAAGCAGCATTTTCTGATCTCTGCCGTCTCAGTGCTTTGGCCTTCGGCACGGATGAACGACATGAGACGTACACCCCCACAAGATCTAGAAATAGTCTGAGGATACGGTTTATACCTTACTGGAGCTATATGGGTTATATGTTAAGTCTTTATTTTGCAGACCACACAAACCTAACTCAAAGGGGCTGCAGGTTTTTTAAATGTTTTGAATGGCTGTTAATATTTCATAGTTTCTAATGCCCAGATTTGTGTGAATGTGACCTATTTCATGTGTTTGTAAGCCCATTTTTCACTACATTCCTGTAAAGCCACATGAAGTGCTCTCCTACTTGTAATTGTCGGTTTTTCCGCTCTCTTCCTCTGGTGTCAGAGCCCACTGGGAAGAATCCAGGATTTCACACTGGTTCTCTTTATAAGGTTGAGTTTTAACGTGCTGCTGTTTCCTGTGTGATTTCATTTATCACGTAGGATTGTTCTGTATTCATTTACTCTAAGCTGTGTTGATCAAAGACTGAATTGTTGTCGCAGATGTTCCACTGATGTGGTCGGAAATTGGCTTTACTGTGTTAAAAAAAAATGGATAAACAACAGTTTATTTGTGTAGGGATTTCCAGGAATATAAACGGTTCCAAAGCTGCTTTATTTATTTTTTTGCTAAATGTATTCGTTTTGAAGTGAAGGAAACACAGCCAGTAAGAGTCAAGTATACATAAAACCTCATGAAGTTGGTTTAGATAATGAACAGTGTGTAGAGCTGGAATCAAAACAGTTTTGATTTATGAATTATGGTCCCTTTTTTGTATTTACTTAATGGTTTTAATGACTTTAGTTAAACAAATGTACAAGCAAGGTTCAAATCTAAATGTATGCAAATGACAAAATCTCTTATTATCTATTGGATATTTTGTCATTTTCATGTATATCAGGGTTTCTGTGGGTCTTAAAGTTATTTATTTTTATACATATAAGGTCTTAAATCAGAGCAGAACATCTTAAGTCTTAAATTTACCTTCATAAAACCTCCAGAAACCCTGTAATCCTGTCTAGATTGATCTCAAGTTGTTAATAACTTGCTCAATATATCTTGTCTAGTTTGAGAAGTCTGTAGTATGTAAGGTCATTGAGATAAGCCTTAACCCAGCACTGTCAATCTGATGATCATATCTGTGACCTATTGTTCCCTGTCCTTAACCAGACTTCATTTGTGTGTGTGTGTGTGTGTGTGTGTGTATGTGTGTTACAGTCTCCCACAGTCAGATCACTCGCCTCTACAGCCGCTTTCACAGTCTCGATAAAGGAGAGAACGGAGCGCTCAGGTACGAGACACATGAGTTACATGAGTTGAGTAATAATGAACTTTAACCCTGTGATGTTGCAACACCTTTGTCCCTTGAGGAAGCAGGTATTACACAAGCAGCTCTGTTATATCTGCACACTCGCTTTTAATTTAACATTCACTCCAGCCTCAGGATCTGTAAGTTAATATGTTAAGGAATGTCTAGCTCATTGTTTGAGTTTTGACTATGAGGAAAGAGTTTTTCTTATTACATTGTTAAAAATATGACTTTTACTGTAAATATTCCTTGTAAAAGAGGGAGCTCAAGGACAGTAATGAAGCACGCATTTCCTTGTGTGACATTGCCGTAGTCGATTCCATAATGTCCTACGCGTGTCCTCTGGAGTGACCTCTGTACACACCATTATTATTATCAATGAAAGTATGAGGATTGAATATAGAACGCGAGCTGTGCTGGTTGTGTTCTGGTAAATATAGCAGTAATAGTGCATTTATAGCACAAACTGTCCACAAGTATTGCAGTATGTTTTATTGTTGTGCATATGATAAATAAACATTACTTAAAAAATGTACCGTTTCTAATTAACCCTCTGGTGCTGTTTGGTCGTTTTTGACTGGAAAATTTTATGTTTTTTTTTTATTTTATTTTTTTTACTTCATCGGAATGGTACAAAACTTGGTAAAGGTTCGGGAACTTGCTATGTAAACCAAAAAATAAATAAAAAATCATGGATATGATTTGAAAAAAATTAAATGGACCCAAAATGGACCGCATTGGAAACGATTGGGAAGCGAATTTCATCTAGTGGAAACCTTTGGTACTGGGGATGGGACGATTACCGGTTTCACTATAAACCACGATAAAATGTACTGACGGTTAGTATTATCGTTTGATTATCGCGATTTTAATAACTCACTGTCCTCCTGTCCAGCCAGCAACAGTCTGACGCAGGCGCAGCGCGCAATGTTGTTGTTGTTTTATTCGAGAAGTAATGGCGGAAGGCAGTGGCCGTGCTCGGGAGATTTTTCAGCCTTTTAACAGGACCAAATCTGAGGTGTGGTTATATTTTGGCTTTTACAAAAGTCCTGAGTGAAACTTAATCGAGGATGGTCCCATACAATATGAGGGAAACACTTCAAATCTGCCGAGTCCTCTTGTGTGACCATCACCCACTGTTTATTAGCGAACGCAAGGCAAGTTAACTTACCAAAAACTACGTCTGAGAAATAATTGGGCACAAAATGTTGTTTTGAGTTGAAATATTTGATCTCACTTCCGCGAATAAAAGTTCGCAGCAAGTGGCTTTGAGCCAAAGACGAGCGAACAAGTTCAAACAAGACTATCATTGTACACTTATTACACCGATTTTTTTTTACCACACAATTACGGGGACATATTGAATTGAGATTAATGTTTTAAATCTTACCTGTTTATAAATCCATTTGGTACAGCGTACAAAACAATCGCCCAAGAACGGAGACGCAAGACGGCAAGTTGTATTTGAATGAAACGAGAGAGCGCGTGCGCGTCCGTTGCGATACATGGATGTGCGCTGTGTTATGATGCGTTGCTATTGACGACGGTCATTATTAGGAAGGAAATGCCACAGAATATAATCTTGCTTAAAAAAGTGCATAGAGCTTCTTGTTTTATTTGTTGTTTGTTGATTTTCAAATATTAAACTGTTTTTAGTTTGAGCATCAGTTCTTTTTGAACACTTTCATCTCGTTTTAACAAAACCGTGATAATATTGATAATCACGATAATTTTGGTCACTATAATCGTGATATGAAATTTTCATACCGTCCCATACCCACTAAGCACAAACAATCTTATTGAAAAGCACTTAAAATATCAACCTCAAATTTGGAACACAACTTGTTTAGATTTATGGCTTTGATTTTCTCACAGCTTTTGAGTAAAACATGTTTTGGAAAATATTTATTTTATATAAAATTTAAAAATAGTATTTTTATGCATTTTTCATAATAATCAACTTAAACTTTTTTTATTTCACTTTTGATTAACTATTCCATAAATTGAATTTAGTACCATAAAATCCCCCCTAAAAATACAAAATATTAAATAAAAACATTATCAAACTAAAATATAGTACATTAATTTCATTGAAATAAAAAAAAAATTCTGTCATTTTTGATTGGTTAAAGTGTAACTTGTACAATCGGAGTCAGATTACCTACATAGAAAACCCAAAGTACACTACCGTTCAAACGTTTGGGCTTTTTCTTTTTTGAAAGAAATGCGTACTTTTATTCAGTAAGGATTCTTAAGGAAATTTGTTTAGAAGTGTCAGTAAAGGCATTTATAATTTTTTTTTTCTTTTTTTTTTTCACTTTCTATCCATCAAAGAATCCTGAAAAATTGTATCCCTGTTTCTACAAAATTGTAAGCAGCGCAACACAACTGTTCTCAGCATTGATAATGATAAATGTTTCTTGAGCAGCAAATCAGCATATTAGAATGATTTCTGAAGAAGGATCATGTGACCCTGAAGACTGGAGTAAAATTCAGCTTTGTTTCACAGGAATAAATTACATTTTAAATGATATTTTTGATCAAATAAATGCAGTCTTGCTGAGCATTAGAGACTTCTTTCAAAAAGCCCCAACCTTTTTGAACGGTGTTGTATAATATGCCAAATTCAACTTTGAAAACTGACACGATCTGAATGATTTTTGTGACATGCCTTATGAAACGAAACTCATTCTGTTGACCAAATATGCTGAAGTCACAGGTTGTGTTCTTGTTATAATTGTTTGTTTTTAATGACAACATCCTCTGTGGTTTAAAATGATGGTTACTTCAACAAACATCCTCAGCGATATGGTTAGTATTAAAAAAAATCCCGATCGCTGCACGTCAGAGTGTGTTGATGACCTGCTGTCTTTGTTGTCACCCCAAACATCCGTCAGACTGAGATTAGAGACACAGACTCTTGTGTTTGAACAATAAACAGCCTCTGAAATCCGGGCGGCAAGGTGTGTGTCCTTGTGTGTGTGTGTGTGTGGAGGTCACCGGCACCTCTGGGTTGCTCCCAGAAATAATCAGTCACTAAACTCTTTTTTTCATCATTATAATGGGATTACGGATCTAATTACGCTTTCTGCACAGTAATTACGTTATTATTACTCGTATAAGCCTTTACTAGATGAACAATAAAAGGATAGACATCAAAGTATCCTTTTAACAAGTCCCATTTTCACAGAATCAGGGTTGGGCTGTCCTGTCGAGCACAGCTTTATACACATTACTTTGTCCAATGTCAGCTCAAGAGCACAGACTCGTGCGCATGCCGAATAATACTTATTGGCTCAAAGAAACAAGCCTGAAAAGATCACGCCGTATCAAATGTTTCAGCCGTTTTACTTTTCACTGTCATTGTTATAGCAGATTTGTTTGGTTGTGTATTCAGAAAAGGACATTTTTCACAAGAACAGTCATTTAATCATTAGAAAAAGGAGGGTTTCTCATGTTATTTCGTTACTGGAAAACTTTTTCTTAATACAGTAACGATACACCCGACTCGTTTCCATAGAGGCACATCTGTAAAACTGGAAACTCATCCGAAACGTATTTACACACAACAGTGGTGGGAAGAATCTCAATAAATGTAATTGGTTTATGTATTTAAGTATCTTTTTGAGTACATGTGATTTACTCCAATATATTCGCAATGAGTAATGCGATAGATTTTTGAAGGCATCATAGAGATGTATCCTTCACTGCTTTTGATATCCCACAATCCTGTGCGTTCCATTCTGTGACAGTTGAGCTAAAACATAAAGATGGCGTCTGAAAGTTGCAGTTGGTGGTCAGATTTTGTGTAAAAGTAAGAGTTTTTTTTTTTTTTTTTTTAACCAACGTTTTCCACTTCTGATGTCATTTCGAGCGTGAAATTACTTTTACAAAAAAAAGTACTCAAGTTGTATTGATATTGACCTGTAACTTGTAACAGACTTTTTATTACTCTTAAAAATAGACATCCACACCAGATATACCAGATATATCTCTTATGAAGTTACCTCACTTAAGGACTTATTTAGTAAGATTATGCCTGAAAAGGTTTTGGATTTTTTAATCATATGTTAATTGAAAAAATCCTGCTGTTTTTGTTTGGTTGGTTTTTATTGTATTTATATGATATTTGGATTTTTGTAATTACATTTTTGCCATGAAAATAGCCTTGAATGCTGACATGGCACTAAATAAAACAATCTGAATCTTCACTGTAAGGTATCGTTTACTCAAGTATGGTTGTCAGGTTCTCTTTACACCTCTGACACTGAATAACACCTCTCTCTCCCTCTCTCCATCTCAGCCGAGAAGACTTCCAGAGGATTCCCGAGTTGGCCATAAACCCTCTTGGTGATCGGATAATTAATGCCTTCTTCCCAGAGGGGTGAGTAACGTCTCAGAAGACATTTGAGATATTAGATCTGTTATTAAACTACTAGTGTACTGTATTTTATTTCTGCTAAGGCCTACAAAGAACAACAAGGTATATAAGTTAAAGAAAACAACAAAACATAAGTAAATGGAAAATAAATATAAAATGGGTAATATTAAAGTGAGAAAAGGGTGTCCATATTTCAATTTATTTTTAATTCTGTATTTTTTTTTTTGTGCAATTTGACATTGAATTTTATTATAAACGTATACACTTCTGTCCAAAGATTTGGGGGGGTAAGTAAGATTTTTTTAGCTTTTGAAAGAAGTCTCTTATGTTCAGCAAGGCTGCATTTATTTGATCAAAAATACAGTAAAGACTGTAATACTGTGAAATATTATTACAATTTAAAATAACTGTTTTCTATTTGAATATATTTTGAAATGTAATTTATTCCTGTCATACAATGCTCAATTATCAGCATCATCACTCCAGTCTTCAGTATTCTACTTCATATTTTTGTGGAAACCAATGTTTTTAAGGAAATGAAAGTTAATATATAAAAAAAAAAATTCTCGTTTGGCTTTGGGGGAAATTCTTGACCAGTTTCATCACATTCGTCTAGATTTCTCAGAGGATATAGTTTCCATACTGGTTCATCAGTGTTTGTGTGAGTTTTTGGCTGAGATTGTTACTGTAAGATACAACATGTTTAGTAACATCTAAAACTATGTCATTGCTCTCTCAAAACAGACAGCATGTGGGTGGTGTCACATGGGTTGTTGGTTTCTTCATGGTTTATTTGGTTTCGAGTGTTTGTTTCTTGAAGCATGAAGAAACTTTCTTGTGGGCATGTCTGTAAAAAACATTGTAAAGCACGAGTCTAAATTAGGACTACAGTTTTTATAGCATCAGGGATCTTGTCTGGAGTAACGTCTGGGCCTATAGAGACTCAGATATCAGTTGCCAACTAGAGGTGGGAATCTTTAGTCACCTCACGATCCGATCCGATTCCGATTCTGGAGGTCACGATCCGATTCCAGATCGATTCTTTATCTACTTTTCCCCCCTTATTAATTCATTAGTTTACATAAGTAATTAAGTACTTTTTAAAAAAAAATAAAAAATAAAAAAAAATAATTAAAACAGTTGTATTTTAAGAATTTTAAACTTATATAACTTCAAACCATACAAGCAAGTAGCAAATAATAAAGAGGAGCAAAGAAACATGGCAAACAACAAACAAAGAGTGCTTTCAGTATTTAAGATTATCTGAACATTTTCCATTCAAGAACTGTGAGTGATTTTTCTTCATCGTACTTTTGTATTTTACTATGACATAGACTGCGGGAGATCTATTAAGCTGCATTCACGCTCAGATCTCTTTTGAAATATAAGAAGTAATGTGGTTTGTCCTGTCCGTTTAATCCCTTAAGACATAACTGGCTGTGTTTTCATTCATTTTGCACAAGTATATTAAACCACTTACACGGAGTCGCACAGCCGCTTGCGCGAGCAGTCTCGTACACAAACAAAGCGTGCGTCAGCATTTAAAATTGAAAGCAGCCTTCTGTTAGTGAGATTCATATTTTAAATATATAAGTCCACTGCATTCCAAACCACATAAATGATGACTTCGTAGAGCATTTGTAAGGAAAATACAGACGGGCGAGACAGCACACTTTAAGTGTAACATCAAAACAAGCGCGCGTCTCTCACAGTGCATCCTGTGCAATGAAGCCTGTGAATGTCCTTGTAATTCGCTTCAACCTTTCCGAACTTTATGAAAGATTATTTTACGGAAGGTTCGAGTTGTGTGCGTGTGTGAGGAATTGTTAGCAAGCAGAAGACGGGTGTTTCTAAAGCAAACTCAGCGTCATCGCACATCTGGTAAAAAACTAAGCTCAGAATCGATTCTGAAATTCTCAGAATCGATCCAGAATCGTTGGAGAGAGAATCGCGATGCATCGATGGATCGATTTTTTCTCCCACCACTATTGCCAACTAGTGTGGATCTTAGTAATCAAAACATAAGTTTTAAAGTTGTGTGTTTCTCTCTCTCTCATGTGTCTCAGTGAGGATCAGGTGAACTTTAGAGGCTTCATGAGGACTCTGGCTCACTTCCGTCCTGTGGAGGACAATGAGAAGAACAAAGTCCTGACACCCGGAGAGCCGCTCAACAGCAGGACCAACAAACTCCTCTGTAAGTTCAATCCAAACATCTCTCATATCGATCAGAGAAAGCTTCTTGGAAAGCTACTTGCCGGAAGCACCTTGTGTGACGTAATCCCAGAAGGTGCTCTTTGGTTGGGTTTCAAACATACACTTTAGAAAAGAGTCCAAGGTACTTCTGCCGGTACAGAAAAGTTAAATAGCCTTTATTTACATCATGGCTAATCACAATAGAACATTAAAAATAGTTAGAACATAAAAACAAAACAAAAGAATCATTGCAGAGTGACCTATCATATTGTTAACCAGTACAAAGTATAATGACATGCATCAATTAAGAAAAGAGAGAGAAAAAGATAATAATAGTAATTTCATAGTTTAGCCCACACACTGATGTTGTGCTCACTGTGTGAAGACGAGATTTGAAAAAGCAACCCAAGTATTGTGAAATGTGTCATAGCAATTGTTAAAAACTGTACTATGAGCCATCTTTGTAAAAGAAGAATGGAGTTAAATATAATTGAAATATAATTGAACTGAAAAATCCAAATGGCTTCCCTTTGTAGAAGTCTTTGTAATCTATCACCCTTTCTAATCCATTCACTTGCTGTGTCTGAAATCGCATACTATATAGTAGGTAATACGTTTGGTTTGAAACTAACTTCGCGACCATTAAAAATATGAATGAAATTCGGACGTACTATATCCACTGTGTTGTCACTGTCATGGGACATACCAGCATCAGTTGCGTCACTTCACTTCCATTAACAAATCTTCTCCTGTGGCCTCATGGGATAGTAAAGTGTCCATCGAATGCACACTTCAGAATCTCAGCAGAAGTAGTATAGAAGTAGATCATCCGGGGACTTTTGGGGTGTTTTATGAATGCTATGAATTTGGAAATACTACTCTGCTGCTCACATACTGTTTTTCACCCACTATATATATTAGTACAGTCTATGCTTAGTCTGGCCCACATAGAAACAATTATAAGGACATTGAAGCCTATAAATCACATATGTACTTTTGAAATTGAAAAATTATCTAGTTGGATACATTTTCTTCATGCAAACATCTACAAATGATTTAGTTTGAATTACATTCTCACAGTGATTGCAACGTCTACACCTTAAACATTCCTTGTATTTCTCCGTCCAACTACGTTGTCTGTTTCATTGCAGGCAAGTCATTTCTTGTAAAGACTAATGTCTTTAATCGTGGGAGCATTTCTGTAGCTCACAATTGGAGGTCCCTAAATAATTTTAAAGATTATGTTACCAAAAATATATATATTTTAAATAAATGCTGTTCTATTGAACTGTCTATTCATCAATGATTCCTGAAAATAAAGTAGCAGGATTTCCACAAAAATATTAAGCATGTGATAATAATTAGAAAAATTTATAATATTCAGAAAAGTTTCTTGACCAGCAAATCTTTTGTGACACTGAAGACTGGAGTAATGATGCTGAAAATTCAGCTTTGCATCACAGGAAATAAAATATACATTTTAAAATATACTAAAATAGAAAACTGTTATGTAAAATTGTAATAATATTTCGCAATATTTACCAAATTTACTGAATTTTTTTATCAAATAAATGCAGTCTTGGTGAGCATGAGACTTATTTCTAAAACATTTAAAAATCTTACAGACTCCAAACTTTAGAACGGTAGTGTATATATAATTTTGCAGGGCCTCCATGAACATTTTTAAATGCTTTGAGTGAAATACTGTACACAAATAGCAGAATCAGATGGCAGAATAAATTCATTGAAATGGCCAGTTTTAACTGATTCACAAATATAAATGGAACTTAACATCTCCAACGCTATTATTGCTGTAAGGTTTAAAAAGTCACACCATAAGGAATGATGGCAGAACTCATCTAATGCCCTTTTAGATACTTAATATAAAACTTGAATAAAAGACACATTCAAATTAGTTTTAGAAAATACAAATTCAGACCTGAACAATCAGTCTTATCATTTCTTCAAAGCTTTTATAAGCAGGTAAAATGTCATTTCCCGAAAGAAAACGAAGGGCTTGAACTGATCCTGGTCTTAAACTTAATTACTGTTTTTAACGATTCTGTAAAACCTGCTTTAGTTCACAGCTACTCTTTATCTCAGCTCAGGAAAGACGTTCTCTGCCACCAGCTCTTGCTGTGTGTTCATGACCATATTGCGATTTAAAGCCTTTCATAATAATTCGATTTTCTCTTATTTCTTCACAGTCGCTTTCCGGTTATACGACCTCGACAGAGATGACAAGATTTCTAGAGACGAACTGCTACAGGTGAGAGAATCGTACAACAGAAAGCCTCTGCACTCGGCTCTGAGATGGGACACAAAAGAACGTTCTGTGCCTGAACAATGAAGCGCTGACTCAAATGCCCTTGCCACCTGAAACCAGCTATTCGTATTCGTGGAAGACACTCTGTTAGACAGGGAAAACACTTAGTCATTCAAGCTGGATTTCAAAAGGTCATTCAGGAGCAATTAAGGGGACTTCTGGGAAATTTGTTTTACTATTAAAGATGAAAAAGAGATTTTGAGAAAAAGAAAACCGATATGAATGTTTGTTATTTGATCTTCTGTTATATTTTGCATAAATGCATAAAACACTTCAATGTTAATTTAGCTACAAAATTCTTCTTAATTATCATTAGCATGTGAAATCTTTCCACAAGCGCATACTATTCTATTGCCTTTTGTTTCAGGGAATATTTATTTATTTATTCATTCATTCATTTATTTAAATCCTTTTATTTTTAAACCTTCACTATACTTTATTAGTAATTTTTTTTGGTCTATTTATTTGGTTTCATAGTTTATCATGACTTTTTCCACTCTCAGACCATTAGAATTCACCCTTCGCCGCGAGTTTGATTGATTGACAGACAATCTTAACGCCGAATCCGCCATTTTGTCCGACAAACAAACCAGACAGGAAAGTTAGTTGATTAACATTGGTGGACTTGAACTTGAAAAATGGTGTGTATTGACTTTTTTTTTTCGCAGTTGAAACTACATACCTTCTTATGTTCATTTGTGTTTATTTTGTCCTATAACTAGTAGGAAGAGGTAATCGGTTCACGTGCCGCTTGAACTGAGGCACTACAGCGATCTGTCACTACACATTTAAGAGATAGTTCACCCAAATATGAAAATTGTGTCATTAATTACTCGCCCTCATATCATTCCAAACCCGTAAGACTTTCATTCATCTTCGGAACACAAATGAAGATGTTTTTGATTAAATCTGAGAGCTTTCTGTCCCGCCATTGACAGCTAGGCTACTGACACTTTGACTTTTCAAAAAGTTCATAAAGAGATCGTTAAACTAATCCATATGAATTGAGAGGTTTATTCCAAATTTTCTGAAGAGACATGATCACTTCATTTGATGAACATTAAATTTGGCCTTTATTCACATATAAACATTCATCAGCACACATCAGTTGTGGTAAACGGAAGCTCAAGCATGTTCTCTTGACGTGCGAGAACCAATGAGGTTCATTCTCGTGTTACGCCGCACGTTTGAGCTTCAGCAAGAACCAATGAGGTTCATTCTCGTGTTACGCCGCACGTTTGAGCTTCAGCAAGAACCAATGAGGTTCACTCTTGTGTTACACAGCACGTTTGAGCTTCAGCAAGAACCAATGAGGTTCATTCTTGTGTTAAGCAGCACGTTTGAGCTTCAGCAAGAACCAATGAGGTTCACTCTTGTGTTACGCAGCACGTTTGAGCTTCAGCAAGAACCAATGAGGTTCACTCTTGTGTTACGCAGCACGTTTGAGCTTCAGCAAGAACCAATGAGGTTCACTCTTGTGTTACGCAGCACGTTTGAGCTTCAGCAGACAAGACGCAGCTGTTGAGCTTCTGTTTATGTTTGTTGATCAGTGGATGCACAAAGCTACAAATTATCAGTTATTTAAAAAAATATATATTAAAAAAATGCTGGAATCTTAGCGACCGATTTAGTATAAATAGTATCCATCCTACTTGTATTATTTTAATGTAACTGGTGGGCCAACACTGAATAGGCATGGAAATGTCATGATTGTATTTGAATTATTCCGGTTTCTGACCTTAGAAATCCAAGGGTTTCAGTATGAACCTTTTTTTGCAGCTCAGTTTCAGAAGATGGTCTTTATCACGTCAAATTAGATTCCTCATGAAATAAGCCATTTGAGAAAAAAGTGAATGCATAGAGAATTGCAGTCTGCTTTTCAGCCTCTAGAGGACACTGCATAACAATGTAAAAACCAAATAAGACTCAAACTTTTTTTTTTTCACCCCCAGGTGCTGAGAATGATGGTGGGAGTGAATATTTCTGATGAGCAGCTTGGAAGCATTGCAGACAGAACCATCCAGGAGGCGGACACTAATGGAGACATGTGTATCTCATTCAATGAGTTCACCAAGGTAATAACTGGAAAAGGGATTAGAATGCATAGTATTTGTGCCCCACCTAAAGGGAGTTCACCCTAGAGTTTCCCTTTTGTGTTTCACGGGAGATAGAAAGCAATACAGGATCGGAATGACATGAAGGTGATTAAATGATGGCAAATTTGTTTGTTTTTTAAATGGCTCTTTTTTTGTTCCTCAGGTGTTGGAAAAAGTGGACGTCGAACAAAAGATGAGCATCCGCTTCCTTCACTAAAGACCAAACGCGTTCTGAACTCTTGAGTGGAGATGATACGTGTCAATATAGATAAGACATGCCCCCGATTCTTATTTCTGTGGGACGGTTCGTGCTTGTTAAACATAATTGTGTTACTTTAGTTCCAGTCGTCTGTCCCTCTTGGGTTGCTGTTGCACTAGACGGATGGCGTGTCCTGGTGCCTTCACTGATCTCAAAAGTCACTGCGGCTTTTCTTCGTGTATTCAAATGAAATTTATTCCAGCTGTGGAAATTACTTTCCAGATGGGGAATATTGCTATTGATGGATGCTTTTCAGCACCATCGTAAAAGGCCAAATCTGATGCTTCTGTAATAAAGAAATGAGTTTATGAGGTTTTACATAAGAAACTTTCCTTCACGCCCGTGAAATTACTTTTATGACTAGTTAGATCTCGAAATTCATTTTTAAATAGGAAAAGTGTGTAATTTCTGTGTCGCTTCGATACCAACACGAAACCGAGATATTTTTGTGTAAGCCACCCAACATTTTCCAAAATGCTTACCCTAAACAAGGCCGTAACCATGCCTTGCACTTTGCGGGGGACCTTTTATTTAATTTTTTGTGGTCTTTTTATTTAAATTAATTAAATGATTCGAGTTTTAAAGGAATAAAGAAATATTTGTAGGCGTGAACTAATCAATAAAGCCTATTAGCAAATTGTTTTATTTTAAAATATGCACACATGCAATCTTATTCGTATCGCTAATGTTGAAAACGCTAAATGTTTCTGGTCTCGTCACTTTTTAGTTATGCATGAATAATGTACATGATATACCATGTTTTATTTCGAAACGGCAAGACTTGATAAAGATAAAGTTACCGTGGGTCGTTTAACATTTCTGTCGTGAAACTATTGTCAAATATTATATGATTAGCTACTCACATCTTACCATACACCATTAAAGCTAAAAGCGTTGTGTTTGATTTCTCACTCGTCACCGTAAACCCTGCCTCCTTTGATTTGATTGGCCATCTCAATCATTCTAACAGTGATGAGCAGATCGGACTAAAAGAATATATCTTTTCTTAGTCTGACTTTTCATCAGCTGAACAATCGGTATGTTAAACAACAGTACAATCCATCGAGCGCACTGTAATTCTATCCATCACAGCATCGTTTTCATTCCCGTCAAAAAATTAAATATGGCGCTACCCTGACTAAGGTTAAACAGCATGTGATGCGCACCAAAGTTTGTGTTAGAATGTGAGAGAAAACTTGAGGAAAGTATGTTTTACTTTTCTTAGTAATCAATTAGATTTTAGATCAATTTAGAGTGTACAAATTGCAATTTTCACCTTCTAGATTATAAAACAGCATCAAAAAATCAGCTAGATTTGCTTTTGAAGAATGGGCTCGAATTATAGAGGGACCATGCAATAATAGAGATGCGCATGGGCTCTTCACATTTAGACCAGTAAACATCTATACATCTTAGCAACATGGAAAAAAGACACTTAAGAGCTCTTTATCAAACCCATAGAAACACCTTGGCACCGGCCAACAATGCCTTAGCATCAAGTTTTGCACAGTCAAACTTCTGAAAGTGTTCAAATCTAGTGATTTTTTTGCAATACTGTTTAGTCGTGCAGAATTTACTCACTTCACCTTCAAGCTTCAAGCTTGGTCAAGTCTATTTCATGAAACTAAACATTGGTTTAGTGTTGTGTGTGTGTGTGTGTGTGATTTGTGACGTATGTTCTCAGAATTATCATTATTTATAAGAAGTGTACTCTGAGCCAAAGCGTCACTCCCGTACATCACTGTGCTGTTAACTGTCAATCATTTAAAGCGCTGAGCGAACGCTTGCGTTGGTCAGGGTGGGAACTACAGTCTGTTGCATTTCAGTGCTTATCTTTGCTTAATGAATGAACAAAATCAAACACTGATTATTTAATTATCAAGACTACGATTAAATCCATGTATAGTATCGCTCTCACAGGTACTTGAAGTTTTGCTGCGCTTCTTGCAGATTCTTGCTTTATGTAAAGATTCTTAAATGAGCTTGAGTTGGACTTGGAAAGGTTTTCCAGAGCTTTTCAAGAGAACAAAGGAAATGAAATCATTCAATGTGGTGTAATAAATATGTACATTTAAGGTGTTGACTCTAAATTAATAAAAAAAAAAGTGCCATGATTCCCTGGTGTTTAGTGATGTAACTGGTGTGGTCTGTAGTGCGTCAGACTTTAGATTTACAAAGATGGTGCGCTCATAGTACAGTTTTTCACAATTGCTATGACACATTTCACAATACTTGGCTGCTTTTTCAAAACTCTTCACACTGTGAGCACAACATCAGTATATGTGGGCTAAACTATTTATCATTGCTTTGACACAAAATGCATTCATTGATGACATCTTTCAAATTGCGTGAATAGATTTGTCTCTTAGACACAAACTCCACTGAAACTCCAAGTATCAGGCCAATTCGCACGTTTACATACTCTTTTCAGAACTGTTGAACATGTAATGTACATTTTTTTTAATCCAGTTCTAAGGACCATCAAGATCAATACTTCTAATATGACATGCTTTTATTAAATAATTTTTGATTTATATGTATAAAATGGGTAATCATAGCTATTTATTAGAAAGCTGCCATCATTCATGATAAAAACAAAATCCTATCGATCAGAGGGCAGAAGGCATGTTGTGTATAACAAAAATTCACATATCAAACATGATACTGTGGGCTTGGTTTGCAGGGTTAAGGTTAATGTTAGGCTAAAATAAATAGATTTTATAAAATAGGCACCAGGGACATTTTTCTACTGTAGTGGTCAGAATATCATTGAAATATCACATGAATTTAAAATGAGGACAATATACAATATAATGTTGTCTTTTAATTATTGTGGTGTAATATTATAATTAGTACACTGAATTTTTTTGTGCCTTTTTTAAGATTTACAAATTGATTTAGATAATGTGATTCATATTCATAAAAATAAAAAATAAAAATGTATTAATACAAATCACATAAACTAAATGGTCCATTCATGTTCTAGTATACAAAATGTTTTATTAAGCTCTATTTTTTTTTTTTTTTTTTACTCATTTAAAATTCTTAATTCATAGTATGAATAATATGTAAGGATTATTCAAATCAACTTGATGGAATTTTACTATACAATTGAAATTTGTAAATCTTAAAGGCTTAACTTTTTGTGTGTGTGTAATAGTGATGAGGTTTTCCGGTCAAACTGACTCTAGCTGGTTTTAAAACAATTAAAACAGACAGAAAGTCTTAAATTCATAAAGTCATGGCATTAAATGCATTGCAAAAAAATAAAATAACAAATGAATATCCTTCTCCGGTATTTTTGTCTTGTTTTTCAATACAGATATCTAAACATCTTTAAATCAAGACACATTTACTTGAGATGCAAATGTAAAATGCCTTGAAAAAAGGCCTTGGGGTTTTTTGTACATTTTCTAATTGTAAATAATATTTTCATTTCAATAAACTGTGAATATACTGTGTACAGTAATTGCAATGTTTTATTAATGTAACCTTTGGAAACAAAGTCAGTAAAACATATAGGCTTGGAAGCACAATGAGATTAAATTCAACCATGTTCTAGTATGAATCTCTCTCATTTCCTAAGACTATATTCAGGAGATAAAGCAGACTCCTGCTGCTCTGCTCCCATTCCCAAGCACCCATTCATTCATTGTCCTATATGCCAGACATGCTGCGAACGACACCATTTATGTTTCTTTGTCTTCGCCCTGCTCGCATTCACATTCTTACCCTGTGTGAAACACAACAATATGACCTAATCAATATTCTTTTGTCTCCAGTCTTCACATTTACATGTTAAAAACAATCTGCCCCATCAACATCAACCTCCATTCTACATCGACTCATCTTTGCGCTTGTAATGTCAATCTATAAACATCACCAAGTCACCCAGTTTCACTCGGCCATTTCTGAATTGTCTTTATAGAATTAAACTGATTATAAAATATTTAGGACTTAATGTGGTTATTATGGGTCACTTGCTCACCTTACTTAAATACTCAATTATTATTCTGAATTGTAGCCCAAGTCATTTTTATTTTCTGGACATCTTTAAATTAGATTGTCTCATTTTATTTTATGTTAAGATCAACATCCAGATTAGGTTATGGTGAGCAGATTTCTGAAATGGAGAATGGGGACATTTCTTAATTTAGTGGTCAAAATATCATTGAAATCTCAATTTTATGAAAGAAAACCAGACAGAGAGAGAGAGAGAAAAGATTTTTGAATGAGTTTGTTTTTATTTGTTGTGTCCATTCCATGTGACCTAATATCATTGAAATCTCAATTTTATAGAAAAAACAAAACAAAAAAAACACACACACACACACACACACACACACTCAGAGAGACAATTTTTTTTGAATGTGTTTGTTTTTATTTGTTCTGTTCATTCTATATGACCTACAACATTATAATTAGTAATTATTATGATGTTTACAGGTAACTGGTTTTAATACAATTCCTCAAAAAGCATATGAAAAGTTAAATAGTAACCACTGCAAATAGCAAAACAGTAGAGCAACAAAATTACAACTTCACAAAAATTGCTAAATTAAAACAAATATGAGATTATACAATAAAACTTTTTTTTTTTTTTACGTTTTATAATTGTATTTTATGTTTTCCTTTTCACAAACTCTAGGTATGCTATAGCCTAAAGTAATTACAACTTTATACAAATATAACCTTTAAAGTGCTTGATCACAGTTTAAACTCAGAAACACACAGCCAGTTGTTGTTGTTTTACACCTTTTCTTTTAGAGCTTCCAGCATTTAACAATAGTCAGGTTTATAAAGAGAAAAATACAAATAAATAAACAACTCAGATGAAAATATTGAACATACATTAATACATTTAACAGCTTTCTTGTTTTTCAGATTATAAATTGTCTTTAGGTATTGGAACTCATTCCAAAATGAGAAATAGTGGTTTATGATGACCACCGTAGGCCTACTTATGTATACTAAATTTTGTTAACAGAAGTAACACATTAATCAAATAATACTCCTTATGGGGAGACATGTAACAAGTGAAAAAGCCAAATTAAACATTGTAAAAACAAAGTCGAAAGCTAGGCATGATATGAAGTTTTACACATCTTATAATGCATAATCACGTTTGAATTACAAATAAAGTTAGGCTCACGATGGGCCTAAACTAATTTATCCTCGTGACACCTGATGCTTTTCTCAGCGCTGATCGGGGCCGTCCAATCACAGTCGTTTGCCGTCAGTAGTTGCCCCTCCCCCTGGCTCTTAAACGGAAGCAGATTTCGCCTCCTGATGTCACTTCCACCCGCGCCATTAGCCGCAGCTTCCTTTGTTCAGAGAGTAGATAAGCTTCAGCACGCGCTTGCTCCACCAGCTCTGACTTCGCCTGATTTCTTCGCGAAAACCGTGATCAACATGGATGCTAATAACAAGAGGAAGAGCAGCAGCGGGGACAGTAAATATCTGCCGGAGTTACTGGCGGAGAAAGACAGTCTGGACTCCTCGTTCACGCACGCGATGAAACTCCTGAGTGCAGGTCAGTGAGTCTCTATTCACCATTAAACCATTCACACAGAACTTCTCTAAAATGTTTAATAGTGAGCTCGAGATGTTTGAAGGGTGGTTAGTTCATCTATACTCACCGGAGAGAGTTTCACGTGCGTCGGTGAAATGCGTGTTTGTAGGCCCGAGGCGGGATTTGCTCCGGTAGGCCGCGTCGTTTTTTTCAACCAATGCTGTAATGTATGGTGAGGATTTGGGTTTTTTTTATGCGTTATGTTGAGTTTAATGTTGGGTATGTGGGAAGTAACTATTTCTGCCGACCTGCACGTTCAGCTCCTGGGAGGTTTTTCTCATACATCATTATTGAAATTAAAATCGCCAGTTTATTGCACTTAGTATGTAATTCATTGCGTTTTTATCTGGCAGACAATGGCTCTTTTTGTTAAATCCTGTTTCACATTGAGAATTTGGTCTCATTTGGACCACGTTGAAATCCATTATTCATGATTCGGCCACCAGGGGTTTCATCAAAGAGAACCGTTTCTGATTCAAAGGTTAAACAGGAAAAATATAAAAATTGTGTATGCAACATAAGTTAAATGCATTTAGGCCAATTGTGGAGTTCATTGAAGTTGAAAAGGTAGTTTTCAATGCATCAAATTAAGGCAGCACCACGTGCTTTTCCTTTGTGAAGAAGGGCAATCCCATAATTCCTCTGTAAGGAACCCCAAGACTGCAGACAAAGAGATGTGTGATTGTGTATTTTATCTTTTATATATTAGTCTATTAAAAGTGGTATTTTCATCTCTATTGCTGTGTATATCTGAGTGAAACTGCTTCTCGAACAGAAATCCAGGGTGGGAATTTTGTTATTGGGGAATTAATTTAATCGTTCTCGTTTGCAGTGGCTGTGATCATGTGATCGACAGGTTTTCCCGCCCTCGCGGTGATTTATGCACCGGTAGGAAAGATGGCTGGGACTTTCCTCTTTTTGACGACTAATCTATTTGTTGGACAAATGTCTTAAATTGCATACATCTCAATCTCTAATTCTCAGATTTCTCTACCGGTTTGTGCAAGTTTTTGGGATAAGTTTAGTGATAGAATGGGAATTTCTGGCTTAAACAATTTATCTAAAAGTTTCTGAAGTATATTAAATTATAGATAATTGCTAACCAGTAAATTATAAACTTGCTCAATTTAAGAGTATTAAGTGTGAATTCAAAAAAAAAATTTCACGATTTTAATATTTAAGATTCATGGATGTCTAAAGATTCTATTGCATGCAAGACTCTTATGTTGTAATATATGGTAGTATAAGCTTTGAGAGAATGTAAGGTGACCCTTTTTTATTCAACTTGCATGTAACCTTTTTTTTGTATAATTCTTTCTTGCAAATCAAACTATAATTTGCATAAATGTTCATGTCATTTGTTTGCAACATGTTGGATACCACATTCAATTTTAGGTTTGTTTCTTTCACACAGGAAACAGGTTATAGTTTCATTCAAGAAAGCAGAATCCAGATTTGAGGGCCTGCAGTTGATGTTTATTTAAACCCATTAACCACAAGGATCAAAGGGCATACAAATCAACATCAGTCTTTATCATTAAATTAGATTTTCCATTATCACAAACCATCGTGATTTGGTCCGTCCTGACAGAAACTGGTACCACGTGACAACACTGTGCAGCTTCAGCAGTGACTGATGGCATAAAACTGGGGTTCTCAACTCAAGATCCTCTTTCAGCTTCAGAGTTCAGCTTCAGCTCTGATGATCATCTGCCTGTAATTTACTAGTAATCCTGAAGACCTTGATTAGCTTGTTCAGGTGTTTGATTGATTATGTTGGAGCAAAACTCTGCAGGAAAGTGAATCTTGAGGGCTAGAGTTGAGGAGTTTCTGCTTAGTTTTTTAACAAGCAAAGTTCTTCTAGTACTTTTGAAAAACCATGCTCTAATCCTGAGCTCTGTGGGAACAAAATGAAAATTTATGGGTTTTTTTTTACTTTCTATTACAATAACTGCATCCCGTTAGTAATTACACATTTAAATCAAAGTGCATACAACAAAGTAAAAGTTCTCAATTTGTTTCTATTTGAAGTAGTTTTTTAGAATATTTGCAACATATAGGATTGATGTGGCAATTCAAAATTGGACCATTTGTGACGATCACAAAACAAGTCGCATGGGTGTATTTGTGGCAATAGCCAACAATACATTATGGGTCAATTATTTTCTTTTATGCCAAAAATATTAGGATGTTAAGTAAAGATCATGTTCCTTGAATATGTTTTACCATCAATATATATAAAACATTTATATTTGTGAGTGAATGCAACACAATTGTGAGCATAAATGGGCAACTCTGAAGGCGAGGATTTTTCTGTTTCAATTTTTTTGCACTCTCAGATTCCAGCTTTTCAAATAGTTGTATCTCTGCCAAATATTGTCCGTCATAACAAACCATACATCACTGGAAAGTGTATTTATTCAGCTTTCAGATGTATAAATCTCATTTTATGAGAATTTACCCGTGTGACTGGTTTTGTGGTCAAGGGTCACATTTCTTCATTTTGCTGTGAGCTGATTGTCTTTTCTTTTGCAGAGATTGAGAGGGTTCAGAAGGGTGAGCCTAAAAAAGAGTCCGAGACATACCTGGATCTGTTCACTGCCAAGAACGTGAGGGTGAAAGAGCGAGTGCTCATTCCCGTCAAGCAGTATCCTCGGGTAAGTCATGCGCTGTCAGTTCTCTATAATGCCAGGACATGCTGGTGAACGTTTGACTAATATTTTCTCATTTCTCCTGTCAGTTTAATTTCGTGGGGAAGATTCTGGGGCCGCAGGGCAGCACCATCAAACGTCTGCAGGAAGACACCGGGGCAAAGATCTCAGTGCTTGGCAAAGGATCCATGAGGGATAAGAACAAGGTAATGAACCGGTCTTTGCACTGCTAATGAGTTTACTGTTAAATGACCTGTTAATAAAGCTTAAATTGTGAAACCTTCAGGAAGAGGAGCTGAGGAAGGGTGGTGATCCGAAGTATGCACACTTGGCCATGGAGCTGCACGTGCACATCGAGGTTTTTGCTCCCATTCCCGATTGTTACCTGCGTATGGCACATGCCATGGATGAGGTCAAGAAGTTCCTTATGCCTGTAAGTGTGAATGCAAACCAAATTATACTTTTACATCTTACTTCCCCCTTTTATTTATCATAATATACCGGTGAGCCGGTCACTGGAAGCTGTATTGGCCGATACGATCACTAAAATATATACTACATGATTAATGGAGGTCTTCAAATAGACCTACTGGTGTTATTTAGCCATTTAAGGCATTTAAAGAAAAAATAAAGTGAGTTTATTGGCAAGCTACGTGCAACATTCCATTCCCTCTCTTAAAGATGATTAGGAGCTTGGAGCTTGAATATAGCATTCCTGTGGGGGAGGAGAAGTATCAAAGTAAAAACACTGCATAGTCTTCACTGTAAATGAAATGTAGATTAATCCTAAGTCTACTAAAGAGCAGTGAGTGATTTGGTCTTATTTATGAACATTGAAACAGGCGACAGCAGGTTTATTGGACTGCGTTCACTTTAAGAACTACTGCACGGATTCAATATACTGTTACACGTGCAACTTATTTCCCAACTGTTTGTTCACTTCTGACATAACCGATTAAGTAAATGCTCACCAAGCCGACATTTTGTTGTTTTTGAACCCAACGTATACTTTGCTTCTCCATGTTCCACTCCACCCGGGAGTGCACGCACAGAAAGCCACTCGGAGAATGGTCTTTTTTTGTGGCTTAATGCTGTTTTTAACTCTTAAGCACACCCTGCAGTTTAGCAACAGTATGTATATATATATTAGTATACAGTATACTGCACTTACGGTAATCACTGATTTAGCTGATTTGGTAGTTGCATTGCTGTTTAAATCAGTTTTTTCTCTATTTTATTGTTAAATACGTCTATCCTTTTCTCTTGTCAGGTGGATGGTCTTGATGAGATGCATCCGGATGCTTTCATGGATCCAGGGTTTTTGAATGGCTCCCAGGATATGTCTGGCCACGGCAGAGGTCTCGGCCCTCCTGGCAGAGGTCGTGGTGGCCCACCACCCCCTAGGTGAGAACCACTGATAGATATGTAGCAAACAGAGGCTATATTTGATATGGAGTCATTGTTGTTATTGCTCTGAACAATCGTAAGTGTTTGGAGTGTATATGTAATACATTTTCTCGCAGGGGTCGCGGTATGCCCCCTCGTGGAGCACCACGTGGAGGAGCTCCAAGAGGAGGTCCAGGGCGCGGAGCTGCATCACGAGGAGCCCCTGTTGGACGGGGTGGTCCTCCACCTTCCACACCAACCAGAGGAGGAGGTGCCTCTCGATCAAGACCACCAACACAGACTCAGAGGATGACACCAGCATCTGCTCTCTCCCACCAACAGCACTCGGCCAAACCTGAAGCTTACGGGGAATATGTAAGTGTATATCCACAACACCAGCAATTGCTCCTGTTTTATATTCGCTGCCGTTGAAAAGTTTGGTGCCAGTATGTAGTTATTGGAATAGATATAGATAGATGTGTCTTGTAATATAATGCATCCTTGCTGAAAGTTAATTTTTCTATTTTTAAACAAATGCTGTACTTTTGAACATTATTCTGTTCAATATTTGTGCAAACCATATTTTCAACATTAAGTCTTAAGCATCAAAAGCATTTTTAGAATGATTTCTGAAGGATCAGTGACACTGAAGACTGGAGTAATGATGCTAAATTCAGCTTTACCAACATGGGAACAAATTACATTTTAAATTGTATGTTCAAATAGAACAGTTATTTTAATACTAGTTTGAATGCATATCCTTCATTTGACACATACTTATCCAGTCACAACTAACCATTCTGTTGGATTGAGCCAGTAATTTGTAACTTAAAGCCTTGGCAAGTCTTTATAAATGTTTGACATCTCCATTGTCTCCTATGCTTTCTCAGGCCTATGAAGAGCAATATCCAGAGGCTGCCTATGAAGGATATGAGAGCTACTACAGTCAACCTGCACCACAGCCGTGAGTACCTTTTCATCTCTTTATATCTGAGAATTCTTCCTTTGATTAATTTCCAAAAAGTTTCATTTAGTTTCAAGTTAAAATGTTTCAGAGAAAGTCAAATTGACTCAATGTAATCCTGTAACTTTCTGCTTGGGCGAAGTCCAAGTCCTGTCATGATTTAAGATTAAGACTCTGTTTAATAACAGCTTTTGATTAATAACTGTTTCTTTTTTCCTTCCACAGAGACACAGAGTATTATGACTACGGTCACGGTGAGGCACAGGAGACTTACGAGTCTTACAGTAAGACATGTTCTCGATTGTGCAGTGCATAGAATGTAGTTGTACAACAGCTCTTATGTTAGATGTTTAGCATGCTTAAACTACAACAGCAAAGTGCCTAATGCAAGGAAAAGTACATATGATGCACTTATCCTTGAGTGAATATCCATGTTTAATGTGCTTTTGTGTGTTTAGCAGAAGATGACTGGGAGGGCGCCGCTTGGGGTGGTGCTGGTGGAAAAGCACCGGCTGCCCGGCAGGGCAAGTCATTTCGGGAACACCCGTATGGCAGATACTGAGAGCTTTCCGTCACTGCAGTTGTTTGGGCATCCGCCTCCCCTCGTAACTTCTTGTAACCACCTAAAGTAATTCTAGTTGTTTTTGTACCCTGTTTTGGTTAACACTCCCTTTTTAATATGAATCTACTCTTTACGTAGGACGATGACCATTTATAAGTTCAACATGACACGTTTTAGATTTGCGATTATATGCTGTGCTTATATTCTCTTTGCATTTTTGTTTTACTTGTTTTTGTTATTTTATTTCTTTTCTTTTAATGGTTAACTGTTTCTTCTCTGAAAAATTGATACCTGAATGCTAGATAATTAGCTGACGTCCATGTGTAAAGTGACTTGCTAAAAAAAGAGAAAATTGCCTGTTAATATCACTTAGATTTATTACAAACGCGCTTTTGTAAGGCATAACAAAAAAAATTGAGGGATGCTCAAAAAAACCATTAGTTCCTGTACAAACCAACATGTTACTTAGTTTTCAAATTCCATTTGGTTTGAGGCTATTTATTGTTTGAAAGTCTCGTGAAAATTCAAAATTCGCATCATCTGATTCCTTTTGTTAAATGAGCAAAACCAATATCGCAAAGGTTCAAGTTTACTTCTAGACAGGTAAAAGTACAGCCCTCTCAAACCTTTGTACGTACAACATCCAAATATTAGACTTGTTTTTTGGTGTTTTTAGTTTTTCAGTTTCCGAAATATTAGCAAACTTGTGTGCATTGCCTAACTAGGGAACTAAATATGTCCAAAATGTGTCCCTATCAGTTTGTCAATAAAGCATAGTTTTCTTTTACAGCCTTCAAAACGTTTGTTTTTGACTTATTAAAGTTGTAATAGTCATCCTATATAAAACTGTCAACTGTTGCAAACTGTCAAAATTCTGCATGCATTTTATAACATCACAATATTTAGATAGAAAACTTTGTTTTGATGTTCAAAATATATTGTGTATAAACCGTTGATAAATAGCCTGCAATTAGCGTGGAGTTATTTGTATCAAGTAGATCGTGAAAAAGCTGCACCTTATGTCTTGTACAGGAACAATTGACATCAGAATAACATTATTAAAGACCAATATTTCCAAAATCTGTTACCTTGGTCCTCCAACAAGCTAATCTGAGTTGTCTTTGTATTTCTGAATAATTTAAAGGGGTCATATCTTTTAAATCAGTTTATGCTTTTGATGGTCGTTGTACTATGGAAAAAATTCAGAGCTCAAAACTTTCAAAGTAAATGAATTAAGTCGAGCCACAACGCCTATTCGGTAAGACTACTGGGACAAACTACGATGAAGTGTCTGCCTGTTTTTGGTGCAAAAACAAGTGGATTGATGTGACCTCTTTAACAATAGTCAATCTATTCAACATTAACCAATGATTTATACACAATAAGGAAATCCTGGCATTTTAATGTGTTTATACCTGTTTTAAAAGCGATAACCCTGTTGCAACCTCGCATCAGTCACTAAATCCCTCTGATGTCACAGACTCTACATGTTTGTCTTCTATTGAAAAGGATCTTGAGGTAAGACCTGCAGAGTCACCTCTAAAAGCACAGATAGATTCCCCTTTTTAAAAGGTAAAGTATACATGCACAAAACTATTTAGATGTTTGGTGCTCATATGGTAACTTTGCGTGCAAAACAACAAAAAAAAGCAAAAGAAACGGCATGAGATGTATTGTCCAACCAGATCACTCAACACAAAGGCTTTCGTAGCCCAGGGTCAAAGTTTTGACCGTGAAGATGATTTCAAATGTTCAGTCTTACCTGACTCTCGCCGGCTTAAACGACAAAATTGGGAAAGATGGCGTAAAGTGTAATGCAAGCTTCAAAAAGGTAATATCAACCCTAAACTTCTCTCTTAGCACAACTGTTCATTCACTCATTTGTACACAATCATTGCAAATTCAAATTGCGTTGTTTACAAATTCAAAAGTCAATATTCCTAAACCTGGATCATAACACATCATAAAACATTCAACTTTCTCAAAACAAGCTTAGTGTTATTTTATATGCAACTCTCTTGTTTTAAAAACAAATAGATTCTAGTTTTGTCAAAATTACACTGTTATTAAAAGTTTTCTTGTAGCTGTACAAAATAGACAACAAAAATGTCCTCAAATTTTACAAGCATTAGATATTTGTGTAGAGCTGGACTTGTCTCTTTGAGAAATTGTCGTTTTGTGAGGTCTTGTGTACTAACTCTTCTCTTGTGTTGCTCAGTGACTGATGGCGAGAGCTTCTCTCCAGACTGGGTCTACTAGGCAGCTGCTACAGGTGAAGTGTGTAAATATTTAATGAGTTATCAGCAAACAGTTGTTTAAATGTGCAAATACAATAAAAATTGTGCACGAATTTATAAAACAACTTTAATTGGATCTGGTGGCTCCACTTTATATTAGGTTTTTAACTACGATGTACTATATTAATAATTTGATAAAGTGTACCTGTTTTTACACCTATTTTAAACACCCCTGCATCTAATTACATCTGTAACTAATTTCTGTGATTCAGAGTTTTAGTTTTGTTGTTTTATTATTTTGAATTGGCTTTAAAAAAATAAAAATTGTGCTTTTACTTTGTGACCCTGGATCACAAAACCAGTCATAATTCGCACTGGTATAATTGTAGCAATAGCCAACAATACATTGTATGGGTCAAAATTATAGATTTTTCTTTCATGCCAAAAATCATTAGGATATTAAGATCATGTTCCATGAAGATATTTAGTAAATTTCCTACTGTAAATATATAAAATTTATTTGAGTGCAGCACAATCGCGAACATAAGTGGACAACTTAAAACATTGAGAATCACCTTTTTAGTTTTTTTTTTTTTGCGCCCTCAGATTCCAGATTTTCATATTGTCCTATCCTAACAAACCACACATCAAAGGAAAGCTTATTTATTCAGATGAATAAATCTCAATTTAAAAAAAAAATTGACCCATGTGACTGGTTTTGTGGTCTAATATAAAATATTAATTTGAGTGCTTAATTTAAAACTAAATGGCAATGTTAAAAATAAAAATATTAGTTCCAGTTTATTTTAGTGCTTCAACTTGTATTTTTTTCTTGCTAAAGTAACTTAATTTCAGTTTTTTGACTAGTATATATTTTCAATTAGCAAATGTTTATAAGGGGTGTTGACATGATTTTTTATTTTTTATATATACATAGACAAGAACATTGTAGATCTGCAGAGGACAAACTTGTCTGTTAGTACATGTGTAAACGTACCTTTCGTTAACAATAACCCTGCTGTAACTGCATCTATATTTACACCGTTGACCATTACCTTACACCTTAAACCGAACCATACCATCAAACTTGTCCCTAACCTTACCCATATCCCACCTCACTAGCAACAAAAGTTTATCAATACAACATGTACTAAGTACATTGTACCTAACCATATTTTAATTTATTTTGCCATAAGAACATGTTAATGAAACCTAATATAAAGTGGGACTGATTTGTGACTGAACTTGTACATAACTGCATTCATTGGCATAATCAAATGGATTCTTCATGGGTTTTGAACATCATTTTCCGTAAATAAGGTCTTTTTAAGATTTGTCAGCTTTGATCTTGGTACTTTTTACCTACGTTTTCTCTTGACTGAAATTGTCATGGGAAAGTTCAGATTCATTGGACCAAAAATAATTGGTTCTCTAAAAGTAGATGTGTTTCTGTGGGACTTGTGTATTGTATTATGAATGTCGTTTTATGGTACGTGTAGCACCAAAGTTCACCTGGCTATTTTCTATGTAGCTAATTGGCATGCATGTCAGTACAGGTCCTTAGTCTTTAAGTGTGGAAATGCCAAGTCTGCAAGACATTTTAAAGGTTTTGTTCCAGTGTGACTTTGTACAACCTGTTTCTTTGTTTGTTGCAGGCTTTCGGTGCCGTTTTGTACAGAAGAGGAAATGTACTGTACTTTTTTATACAATCTTGTGTAATGTTTAGTGAACGAGTCATTTTTTTAATGTATTTTAAGTTCTTACTCTTTTTATACATGCATTTTTGGATCCCAATAAATGATTTTATACGTTTTATTGAAGTTGTGTAATTTCAACTTATTTTCAGAAAAGAGAGAATGTTTGTCTTGCTAAAGTTAATTGAATGTCTCCCAGTTGTCACTTACATTTCAGTAAGTTTAAGCTAAGTTTGTTTATTTTAAAAATTAAAGCTAAAACTGTTAGTCTAATGTATTTGACTTAAATTAGTTGACAAGGAGTTGGTTAAATGTTTAAGGGGATACAAGCCATTAGAAAATTGGTTACCCAGTGTTGTGGTGAACTGGCTTTTTCCTGGTCATTTTAGTGTGACCACTAATTATTACTGCAATTGACCATCAAAATTACAACAGTAGATGTTGCTGTGTAGTTGCCACGGTATTATTGGTCGTTACTAGGGTGTTGGGGATTTGCTATCAACTCAGGTGAATAGTTAAAAATGTCTTGGGAGGAATTCAGTAGGCTATTAAAGGTAGGGTAGGCAGTTTTGGAAAAACTAGCTTTGAAAGCATAAGATCCACCCTCCCTTAAAGGATGAGTTCACCTCAAAATGAAAATTTCCTGATAACTTACTCACCCCAATGCCATCCAAGATGTCCATGTCTTTCTTTCTTCAGTGGAAAAGAAATTAAGTTTTTTGAGAAACATTTCAGGATTTTTCCAGAATGTTGAAGTTCAAATCAATGCAGCTTCAAAGGGCTCTGCGTGATCCCAGCTGAGGAATAGGGTCTTATCTAGCGAAACGATCGGAAATTTTCAAAAAGTTATAGACTTTTTAACCAGAATTGTTTGTCTTGTGCTGGTCTGCCAGGCATTCCCTTGTGAAAAAAAAGCACTTTAGTGTACTTTTATAAAGTGTACTTATTATACAAATAATATACTTTAAATGTATACACTTAAGTGTAACTCCAATGCAATGTTTTCACCGGTCTGAATGCACATTAAGTATAATTGATTTGAAATATATCATATTAAGTTGAAATAAAATGCAATAAGTTGTCATTAAGTGATTTATTTTTTGGTACCACTTAAGTGGACTTTAATGCAACTTTATATTTACTGTCATAATTGCTTCTAGTGTCATTAAAATTGATTTTAAGTGCACTGCTCAATGCACTGACAAGCAATTAATGTGAACTAAAATGTACTTTAAAGGGATAGTTACTTTGAAATAAATTTTTGGTATGTTTTAGCTTACCTCAAGGGCATCCAAGATGTAGGTGTCTTTTTTTCCGCAGTAGTTTCAATTTTGATATTTTTAGGTCAAACCGTTCTTGTCAGTCATATAATGCAGGTCTATGGTCACTGTCTCAAAGAGCATGCACAGAGAAGTCCAAATTAAACAATTCCCCATCGTAAGTACACATTGATGGCCTAAGACACGAAACGAGCGGTTTGGACGGTTTGGCGACGGGGAATTGTTTTAATTTGGACTACTCTGTGCATGCTCTTTGAGACAGTGACCATAGACCTGCATTATATGACTGACAGACAAGAACGGTTTGACCTAAAAATATCAAAATTGAAACTACTGCGGAAAAAAAGACACTTACATCTTGGATGCCCTTGAGGTAAGCTAAAATATACCAAAATTTAATTTCAAAGTGAACTATCCCTTTAAAGGTGCATTGCGCAAGTCTCTGAGTTTTTGCAGAACTATGCCCCCTCTGGCTGCAAGCGAAACTGCAGCCAGAAGTGTGCACGCTCGCGGACAAAAGTTTTCTTTTTTTTTATCTTACGTGGAGTTTGCGTTGGTGTTTGAAATGAACTACAAGCCGGTCTCTTAGAATCCATCTTCTACGGAGAATGGCGGCGAATACACAAACCTGCCAGACAGCCAGGTGAGCGTGCCGTGAACGCGCATGACGTCACGCCCAGTCTAAAATTCCGGCCCGAATCCCTCTTATTTATTTTACTTTACAGGATTATAGAGACAATCTCAGTGATCAGAGAAGGGCTCATTCAGCCCATCAGGCAATTGTTTAAGCATGTATGGGTTAGAAAACGGGTATTTTTTAACATGAAAAGTTGCTTAATGCACCTTTAATGTCAGTTAACAATACACTTAAGTGTGAATTAAATGTGATTTTTTCACCGCTTAAGTGCATTTTATTTGTATTTAATTTCAAATGCATCAAATTAAGTTCATATTAAATGCAATTAGTTGAACTTTTGAATGCTTTTTTTTAAAACATAAATGGGACTTTAATACATATTTAATAAGTACTTTCAGTGTATTTAAAATATAATTAAAGTGTAGTTTAATGAACTGACAAGCAATTCATGTGAACTAAAATATACTTTAATGTCAGTTAATACACTTAAATGTGAATTAAGTGTAATGTTTTCAACAAACGTATTGCATGTAATTGATTTCAAATGTATCACAGATTAAGCTCAAATTAAAAGCAATTAGTTGAAATTAAGAGTGCTTTTTTGTAACAACTTAAGTGGGACTTTAACACATTTTTATTTGAACTTTGAAATATGATAAAAGTGTACTTCCAAATATACTGACAAGCAATTAATGTGGACTAAAATATACTTTAATGTAATATACATGTACACTATTATAATTAAATTAAATACATTTATTTATATAATTAAATACATTTGTAATTAATAAAAAATAATAATAAAGTTGCAATTTATTTCAAATTTGAATAAAAAAAATCTTAGTTACAATCAACACAAATTCAATTCAAAACCCTCTGCGTACATTTACTGACAAAATCTCTAAAATAAATACATAAAAACCTGTTGATGCACATAATACAAGAATACATAAATTCATACAGGTTTGAAACAACTTTTGAGGGCGAGTATGATGACAGAATTTTCATTTTAAAGTGAACTATCCCTTTTAACTCATTTAGAAAGAGTCTGGAGGACAATGATGCTTATTATGCACAATCATTTTCTCCCTCATACAAAGGTACCTAAACCTATCCATCACAGAAAACATTTAGCATTTTTACATTTTCAGAAAACATCATTCTGTATGGATTTATAAGATTGTTTGCATGTAATTTACTGGTTTTACTATACTTTTGGGGTAATTTGGTCCCCATAACCTAGGGATTACCAGTACACACATCATTTTAGAAGCAAACACACAGTACCTCAAACACACAACCCAGGAATGAATACAAACAAAATGTGAAGAAAAGTATCATTCCATGTACAACACTAAGATTCAAACGGGTAATGCTTTACAAAAAGGTATTATTAGTTACTTCAGTTAACATGAACTAACAATGAATAATACTTTAAGCATTTATTAGTCTTAGTTAATGTTAATTTCAACATTTAATAATGCATTATTATATTCAAAAGTTGTGTATTAAAATTAGTTAATGCACTGTGAACTCACATGAACAATGACTATAAATTGTATTAACTAACTTAAACTATATTTTAACTAATATTAACAAAGATTAATAAATACGGTAAAAAAAAAATGCTCATTGTTAGATCATGTTGGCTAATACATAAACTAATATTAACATAGCACACTTTACATAGCGTCAACATTAAACAGGACAAAATGCTTACTCCAGCATTACAGTGAATATAAGTTTGTCTAAAAACAAAACCTGAAGAAATCTAAAAGGCACAAAAACAAGAAAACCAAAATCATGTCACCAATTTTTTTGAAGTTGTTGGAAAGTACTGTTTATGTCAATGTCCCAGAAGCTCTCCAGATTAAATGTGAATGGAAATGTTCCAAAGAGGCAGAAAAGTCAGAAAAAATACCTTGAGAAACAAAAAAACAGAAGGAAAACATTTGTTTATAAAACAGATCCAGTCCATTATTATATTTGGCTCAAATGAATGAAATTGATAGATATACAGTTGTGCGTTAAAGTTTATACACCTTTCAGTATCTGCAAAATGTTAATAATTTTAGCAATAAGAGGGATCACAAAAATGTATATGTTCTCTTTTTATTTAGTACTACCCTGATGAGCGTACGTAAACTTTTGACTGCTAACTGTTGATGAATGTGTGATGTGAATGTGATGAATTACCTCAGTCATCAGGGTCACATCGTAGTGCTGGGCAAGCTTCCTTCAAACTCCCACAAACACCAGGATTCCACTGACACTGGGCTTAAAGTGATTAAAAAATAGAGAACATTTGTATTGCTACTTTACAGGGAATTAAACATAACTTATCAATTACACAAATATAGATAAATGACCCATGCAAACCCAAGACCCATGCAAATTGATAAAGGTAATCTTGAATGTTAAGCTTGCTGCACATACACTCTAAACAAAAATGGTGCTAAATAGCACTAAAAGTGGTTCATTGGCTTGTAATCTTAGGGGAACCACTTTAAGTGCCATATAGCACCTACCTTTGTCAAATGGTGCTATGTAGCACCTTAACCACCCCAAAGAACCGCTGAAGAACCAAACTGGGCTTAACAGGTTCTTTAAATGGTAGTGGTGCTATATAGCACCTTAACCACCGCAAAGAACCCCTGAAGAACCGCTGAAGAACCTTTTTTTTTTAGTGTGTAGCTATCTTCATGAAGGATGTTCCTGTAGGCTATTTACCACGGTTGACACAGCAATGCTGCATTCCTTATGCAGCAAAATCCTGTGGTTGGACCACGGTTGCTTCCAGAATCAAATCACAGCGGGCATTTTTGTCTCGTCCATCACAATTTTGAGAGTGAATCGCACATGCAGATCGTTTTCAATCTGGATAGATGTTTTTAACCTTGTTACCTGATTTGCCAATTGAGTGGGAGATTCCTGGAAAACACAGAGCTCACCTGCATATTTGTAAGTGGACCCTAGTGGGAAAAAAATTATATTGTGTTTGACATGTATTCCCTTTTTCAATAGTACACTGCAAATATACTAACAAAAATTTTACTCTTTAAATATATTAAAAGTATAATCGCAACATGCCTTTACCTATTTTCGCAATACAACTTTTAACACACTTTAAAATAATTGTACTTTAGTATATTTTCAAAAATATATATATTTTAGAAAAATATACTTGCAGTGAAAATTCAGTTTAGTTTTTAGTATTTGCACTTTATTAAAAATATATTTTAGTTATATTTTAACTGTGCTGGAAATTATCATTGTAACCCAGCAAGCAAATGCCGTCATTCCACTGTCTAGGTTAATTACAGATCCGAAATAGTCCAGCTATGAGTAACCCACTTCTAGCCAAAATAACCTTGATTTTGGTTACATGTCATTTTTGCCAAAATAACTTGCGGGATATGATATTCCATCATGCAAAGTCAACAGTGATTACAAGGTGTTTGATTTAAAAAAGGTAAAAACATTTTTTGGTTTTTTTTTTGTCTATTCTTGGGCTATGGTTAGACATTATTTATTTTTCACAGAAATTTGGCCTTGTTTTAGCCTAGGCGTCAGGGCTGTGTTTGTACGGCTACGTCTTTTAAATGCAAAATTGCTTGCTGGGAACAATGCATTGAAAGTATACTTTCAAAATACATTATAGTATACAATAGTATTTTGTACAAAGTATAGCTAAGTTTTATTTGTCTAATAATGTAGGCTACATTTGTTATTGAAGACAAAGTATGTAATTTGGAATAAGCCAAAGAGCCTATACTTTTTACTCAAATATATCACACCACAATAGCCTTCTCTCTCTCTCTCTCTCTCTCTCTCTCTCTCTCTCTCTCTCTCTCTCTCTCTCTCTCTCTCTCTCTCTCTCTCTCTCTCTCTCTCTCTCTCGGTGTGTCTCTGTCCCTGTCCTATCATCCTATCCAAATAAAATACCAAAAATTATTTATTTTTAAATAAAGAAATATATAAATACACTCATGGTATATTGCTTGTATGTTTCGAAGACACTCGTAATGAATTTGTAGTACACTTTAATATCACGAAGCAAGCGTGTAATTAGTCTCTACACAGGCATATACTAAACTTAATCTACTTCCACTCACAGAGAGGGGTATGACGGCAGGGAGAAACATTTGGTGGCCAAAGGGTCTAAAAATTAGCTGAAAATAGCGACAAAGGCGCGAAGTTGGCAACACTGCCTCAGTGGCACTTTAAACGAGAGACAGCCCCTACACGCTGTTCTGATTGGCTGTGAGTTTTGATTGATTTCGTATTCGCGTCGAAATCTAATTATTTTAAATTCGCAAATTAGTTGTTACTGGAATCATTATCGCATCGCGTCTGGTTAGGACAGAAGTTGGATTCAGACTCTTCAAATTTAGTTGCTTCAACCGCGGACTAAAAAGAACAGCTCGCTGCAACACAGCCATTTGGCTCAAAAGTCTGTGGGGTAACTTACGCGTTTATTTCCCTCTCTTTGAGAAGGTAAAAGGTACTTTTTGCACTCCTTCAATCACCATTGAACCAGAACTGTTTACATGATTTACTGGCTTAAAGTAATCATCATCCGGAATGCTGCCGTCTCTTCTTCTGTTATGGATCTTACTGCGTGGCGCAGGTTAGTAAGGATTTGATCTGCCTTTTGTAACTTCGTGTTTCTGCTTGCAGGACCTTACATGAACTTACTGTCCACGCTGAAAACTAGGTGTAGTTTTAAACTATAGTTTATAATATACAGGAGAGCTAGAAACCTAAACGATCACAGACGGGTTACAATTTTTCGTCTGTTTTTATTCCTTAGAAGTTTTGCTCGCTTTTCCATGAGAGTCAAACTAAACCTAGTGGAACTGTGATATTTGCATGCGGTTTTTTAATCCTAGCTCATTGCAAATGAGCATGTCTATTTATCTAATGAAGTTAACTCTGTAGCTTAAAGAAGTTTAGAAGAGTAGCTACTTGGACAATACAGAAAAAATAATATAAATAAACTCTTGCAGCTGCATGCTTTTATCTCTGGTGAGGACTTACAAAGAAAGGTTTCAAGTTTCTTTAAACAGCCTGTGTGGTGTTGAGCGCATATAGGCAGGTGGAATACGGACAGAAAACCTTCAAAACGCGTTCTCTTATTCATGATTGTAATGTTTTCATTAAGACTATGGTGAAAAAGAGTAAACACCACTGTAAAAACTTAGAAAAGAGGTGCATTTTTAGTATTCTTTATTCACTAGCACTTTACAATAAAGTCTCATTTATTAACATTAGTTAATACTAATCAATATATTTACTAATACTGAGCAATATATATATATGTATATATATATATATATATATATATATATATATATATATATATATATATATATTACAACATTAGAGCCTTTGTTAATGTTATTAAGCTAATAAAAATGTTCATGTTAGTTGACAGTTCATTAACTAATATTAACAGATACAACATTTGATCTTACAAATGTATTCGTAAATGCTGAGATTAACATTAACTAAGATTAATAAGACATATGTTGTTGATGTTAAGTAACGTATAGTTAACTAAACCTTATTGTTAAGTGTTGCCCTTTATTCTTTAAGGACATAGTTGTAAACTTTCTTTTAATGATACATATTTATACTTATCCTTTTCCTAAGTTTAATATATATTTGAATCTGTTGGAAGTATGAGGACAGGTAGTTTTCAGTGAAAATGTTGTGATCCTTTTTTTAATATTCAAGATGTATATTTGTCATGTAGCCAACACAATTATATATATATATATATATATATTAGGGGTGTAACGGTTCACAAAATTCACGGTTCGGTTCGAACCGATACACTTGTGTCACGGTTCGGTTCGGTACGTTTTTGTTACAGCAAAAAGAAAGAAATGCCAGAGAAATTCTTTTTTAAATTAAAACTAACATCATAAAGTATGATATTTTTTTTACTTTGAGCAATTCTGGAGCTATAATTGACTCTTCTTAGGAGCATATAAAACAAAACAGCTCCTTGGAAAAAATTAAATGTAATATTGTAGTAGGCTAGTTATAAACAAAGGTTTATTTTAGTTCAGATTAACATTTGAGGGCAGCAATGTATTCATAATGTCAAAATAAAGCCGACGTAATGTTACTTGAAGGCATTATAGCCTACTATTCCTGCCAAACTTCCATGGTTGCAGTTAGTGTTACTACAGTAAATCCATGTGAATGTTGCTGATCTGTGGACACTGGATAGTTCATTCATGGCACAATGTTTCTTCCTGGTTTCCACGTGCTGTTTGATCCGTTAATAACGGAGAAATGTGAATGTTTCTCACTAGATCTCGCAGCGATGATATTACTTAAGTGGCGAATTCAAATGCTTTCTTTACTGGATCTCTTATTAGCGCTGTGTAGTAACAGTGTCGCATGATCACGATCGGCTCGCGCTGCACTGGTCCAAACTGATAAACGGTCCTTCAACCACACAATAACGAGCAGTTTCGTTCCGCTTGCATTACGTTTGCCATTTGATGTTGGGCAATGTTGTGGTCGCGCCGGCGTCTCTTATGAGCGCGCGCAATGCGCCTACATTTGAAATAACGAAATTTTGGTCGGCAGGAAAAATGGTCCAACGGTTCGGTTTGAAAATGCGTACCGAACGGTTCAATACGAATAATACGTGTATCGTTACCCCTAATATATTATGGAATACAGCTTGCTGTGAAAGACTGTGCGTTAAATATAAATAAAATGTTCATAAAGATCTCAAAGTGTAGGCTAAATGTAGTTTTTTTTGGAAAGTCGCTTTTTTAAAAACAGCTGGCAGACATCTGTGGAGGTTCTCAAGAGGGGGTGAGTCCAGCTAGTTATTATCCCCTAAAATCCAGTAGAATCCAGTAGAATATAACTTGACTATAGGAAAACAAGCAGTCTGTCTGACTCTGACTCTGCTAATGTTTTTGTTGTAATGGGAGACGCTGAAATGATAAATGCATTGGGGGAAGAAAGAAAGTTCTTTCGGCATTTTGACATGAGGGTGAGTGAATAATTACACAACTTTTGAGAGAACTATCTTTAAAAACAGCCCGTAAATGAAAGTAATTGTTCATTTGAGTGTATATTTCAGCTGAGAATAAGACCTCACGTTCAGAATCGTGGCTTAGATGACTGAGCATCAGTCTGGTACAAACATCAACGGTGGTTCGCGGTTACTGTGATGTTTTTCCATGTATGACATGTTCCTGTCTGAAAACATAGTCTTACTCTTAACCCTATCCCTAACCCTACCCGTAACTTATACCTAAATCCGAGGGAAATGATAGGTGAATAACACTGATGTAGAAGCACCTAACCCTGGTTGTAAATAAACTGTAAACTTGTCACTCAAATCTGAAGTTGTTCCAGGAAAACTAAAGATGTTGATCCAGGAGCATGTTGTACTTGGTGAAATCACATTCACCGTAGTGAACAATAAAAAATAAATTAAAAAAAGACTCCATTTCATAGTTTGAGGCACAAACGCAGTCCTGATACTTTTTTTTTCTTTTCCGGTCATTTTTAATGCCGATAACAAGAGAAGAGACTTATCCTGTATGTGGAATAGACTGATAAGCGTTCACAGACACATCAGGGTCACTCTGCATTTGCACTTCTCACCAAGGCTTTTTCACACAAAGAAAAATGTCATTTGTCCAAACTGGGCCAAACTGTGGGCAGTTCAACATCTGTACGGCGTCTTCAACGTTTTGTTGAACAAAAATGTCTTTGTGTCTCAATGGAACTACTGTTCAGATTGGAGTCAGTACGGTTTCTCTCTCTTTTTTTTTTTTTTAAAGAAAGAATTCGATTCAGCAAGAATGCATTAAATTGATCAAAACATTATGAATGTTACAAAAGATTTTAAATAATTGCTGTTTCTATTCATCAAAGAATTCGGAAAATACTATCACTGGATTCAACATTAATAATAATAATAATAATAATAAATATATCTTGAGCAGCTGAGCAGCAAATCAGCATATTAGAATGATTTTTAAAAATTCAGCTTTGCCATCACGACTAAATTACGTTTTAAGATGTATTCAGATAGAAATCAGTTATTTGTAATTGTAATAATATTACTGTTTTTACTGTATTTTTGATCAATTAAATGTAATGCAACCTTGGTGAGCATAATTCACTTCTTTCAAAAACATAACAAAAAATATTTCCGGCCCCAATCTTAGTTGTATAGCAAATGGTTTACAGGGTTTTCATGGTCATGGAAAATGTGGAACTATCAGTGAATTAGAAAAATGTTATATATAATCCTGGAAAAGTCATATAAATTCATAAAATCTTAAAAAGGTATCGACTTTAAAATCAGCAACAAATCATAAGTGTATAGTCTTAATAAAATGCTTATAAACATCCTTAATATCCAGTAGTCACAGGCGGCTGGAAAATTCACCATGTAAACACTTTTTGTCTTAACAGTGTTTATATGCTTTTGACTGCAGTATAACCAGTATAATATATTTAGAGGCCAGTGGGGGTAATGCACAACAAACTTTTTGTAAAATATTCTGTATTCTGTAATACTTCAGGAAGCATTGTTTCCGGTTCAGGTCTTTTGTATATGCTTTGTTAAATATATAGCCGTTTTTTTAAAGATGCATTCAAAGGAACGAGCAAATATGAGCTTAACCGATGTCCATCACATATGCATATTGATATATAAAAGTTTTTATTTGACTTCTTCTCACTAACATTTAGATATTTAAATTGTATAAAATGCCAACCATATCCATAGTCAGTATTGCCATCGGTTCGTACTGCCATTAACACTTTCTCCGACAAGCAGATGCAACAAGACCCTTTTTCCTGTTGGTTCATGTGACGTTTGTAGCAACTATGTAATAACTGCACATAATATAATAACTGCACATAATGTAATAGGTATTACATTATTAATGTAACAAAAATGTTTTTGAATCATAAACAATCTTGAGCTCATAATGTAAAATGATTTTCCAATGTAATTTCCAAATGAAATGTTTTACATTATGAACACACTGTAGCAACTTATAATGTAATAATAGTTTAGAACGTTCTGTTTTAGCGGGCGTGAAGTAATTACAGGCAATACCAGCACATAGTGAAACAATTATACATTGACATTGCAATTGCAGTTATGGCATGACTGTATGACCTTTTCCAAAACTGTATGACTTTTTTTTCTGTCGGACAATATTTTGATAATGTTTCAGTGTTTTCATCCATACAATGGAAATTAGCTAATTCTAATGTTGTTTTTTGGACCGCATCGTTCTTTAATATATCTAATTTTGTGTTCTGCAGAAAAAATGTATTCATACAAGTTTGGAACAAGATTAGTGTAATTAAATGATGGTATGAGTTTTATTTTGGGTGAAATATCCCTTTAATTATTTCTCTTAAGATATTTTAAAAACAGATTTAAAACAGTATTTTAAAGAACATTTATTCTCAAACGTCAGCAAACTAATGAAATTGCTGCATCTGGTAACTTTTAGGAAGATTAATTAGATCTGTAGTCATGGGGCTCATAATGAACTACGTCACGCTGTGCTGGTGTGGCAACAGAACACAAAGGAGGGCTTTGAACAGTGCAGACAGGTAAACAAGGCTTCTCAGAAATTACAGCTTTCCATGAAATGTAGGCTGTGTAACGGAGACACTCGCACCATCCACTCAGCACCAGATCCACCCACTTGTTTATCTTCACCGGAATTCTATTCACTTGCACCTGTTCACCCTCATCAGCCTCACCATATCAAGCCTGCACTCCCTTCAGTTCGCCATCTGGTCTTGTCACATGTTACACAGACTCTTCCTGCTCTCACCAGAGATTACCAGCATTCCCGTACCTGGTCTTTGTCTTCATCGTCTTCATTAGTCTGCTGTCTTTTGATCCTCATTACCTCCCTGTGTCTTTGTTCCCTGAATGTGAATGTGACTACTTTAGGAGCACATCTGATCTCTTCTGGAAGCTGGTTCCAGCTGCGGCTGGCATATAGCTAAATGTGGACTCACCATGCTTTGAGTGAACCCTTGGTATTTCTAGCTGATGTGATTCTAATGATCTGAGTGATCTATTAGGTTTATATTCAGTGATCATATCTGCATTGTATGGAGGTCCTAGGCCATTGAGTGATTTATATACCAGTAATAATACTTTAAAATCAATCCTAAATGTAACTGGGAGCCAATATAAAGACCTGAGGACTGGTGTGATATGATCATATTTACAGTCAAAGACCAAGAACCAGATATGATGAATGAAGACCCGGAGTCAGAATTATAATTACTTAAAGAAAAGATTTACTAGAAGATAGTTTGCAGTTTCATCAGCAGAAGTCAGCTTCAAGACTCACACAGGAGTTCGTAGGCCGTCCCGTTTACAGTTACAAAGATCACAACAGTTATACCCTTCACCAAGGTCTAAGCTACGTCCTTGCTTCAGGTTGCAGTTTCTGATTGGCTAAGAAATAGATAAACAATAACATAGTAATTTTCCACACATATACAGATAGATTGAAGCATATCTCCATCGATTATGCAGCTGACACTCGGACCCTGAAGTTAGGAACGTCGTGACCTTTCAGTTCGCAGATTTGGGTTGCTGGGTGCCAGCATGTCCCGAACAACTCCTCAGTCAATCTTCAAAAATGCCAGTGGTTCCTTAACCTGCGACCAAAAAGACTAGCACACACACCGACACACAGCTTTTCCAAGGTTGGATTTGGCCAGACTCTAACTATAAACCGGAAAGTCGTCTCAAAACATCAAGATAATGCGTTATTTCTCTCAAGGAGAGAATACTTTAATATAACGCAGGATAGTAAAGCTTTAATGAAGAAATGGTCCCGTAAACTATAGACTAAGTTCAATGACCCCTGTGACCATTGCTGTCAGAGTATACCCTAGAAAAACAGATGAATGTTTATCACATGTTGATGGTTTTCCCAAGGCCCCCGTACATGTCAGCTCGGCCTAGATACAGAGATCCGAATGTACCTAAAAAGAGCTGGTTAAACACCCACAGCAAACATATGATCAAGAGTATATTTGAATCATTCATTGAATATAGAAATGAAATTAATAATCATTCAGAAGGATATATATATACATATATAAAGAACAGACCAGGGATTTTGACCTGCAATTCATGAGCAGCAACTGTCCTATGGTCATTTTGGGAAGGCCAGTGAGGAGTCCATTTCAATAATCCACACTGCTGGTGATGAAAGCATGAACAAGTTTTTCTAAGTCTTGTCTGGAAACAAAACATCTAATTCTAGCTATATTTTTGAGATGAGAGTGTGCTGATTTAGTTATTGCTTTGTCATGACTACTGAAACTAAGGTCTGACTCCAGAAAGTTTTGGCACATCCAACTGTTGACTTCATCAATGGCACAGGGAGTCAATGGGGCTGTAATTGTTAGGCGATAGGGTTAAGTAGATCCATGTGTCGTCTGCATAGCTGTGGTAAGTAATTTGGTTCTTTCTCATTATTTGGCTCATTGGGAGCATATACAGATTGAACAGGAGTGGCGCAAGAATTGAGCCTTGAGGGACTATGCTTCCTTTGGGGATTTACATCAGCTCCAAATCTAATTTTACTGTCACCTCTACAATTCTCTCAGAGTGTGTGCAGGAAATAAAAATCTGAATGTATCATAATTTTGTTCAATTGAATTGTTCCAAGACAGAGTTTCTATTAACTGGCACACCAACAGCTATTCACGAAGGTAGCCATTTTAATGTTATTATGCATGATAATGTTGTATTCTCATCTACTCAAGCTCGTAACCTTGGTTTGATTTTTGAAACTCGTCTGACATTAGACTACCATATTAAGAGTATAACAAAATCTGCCTTCCATCCTCTCAGAAACATTGCTAGAATTAGGCCTTACCTCACTCTGCCTGATGCTGAAAGGCTTATTCACGAATTTGTTACTTCCAGGATTGATTGTTGTGATGCACTATTTGTTGGTTTACCTGCTAAATCAATAGAAACGGCTGTAGTATATCCAGAATTCAGCAGCATGTGTTCTTACATACACACCATCACATCAGCACATCACATTCATGCTCTATAGCTTGTATTGCCTGCCTGTTCAGTCGTGCAGACCTGCCAACCTGTACGCATTTTGCGTAGCGGATACGCATTTTGACTTCAAAGTACGCTGGTACGATTTGTCACACTAAACTACGCAAAAACCTGGTAACGCCTCTGTGCACAGTGCACGCGCTGTCCTCAAATCAAGCTACAGCAAAAGAAGAAAAGTTCGACCAATCATAGCGCTGGGTTCATTCCCCAAATAGCAAGCGGGGATGATTGACAGATGCGTAAGGCCTATCATTAAAAAGAGACTGAAAATCGACACCAATAAAGATTCCCGCTCGATCCCCCTTCAGGCCAATTTATACTTCTGCGTCGAGTGTACGCCGTAGTGTACGTCGTAGGCTACGCACGTAGGCGACGCCGTCGTGAGCATTTATACTCCTGCGAATGTCTGTGTTGCTCTGCAGTTACACCGCCGAAACGCTAGTTGGCGCGGGTGGGTTTTAATGTTCCACTGTGTTTACATTCCTCACGGCTGTTTTGAGTTTAGGTTTCTACGAGCAATGGCGACTGAAGGAGTCATACAGATGGCTGTATTTCCGCACTTCTTCAAGCAATCTCTCGGTCACTTGGTCTATTTCCATGGCTCTTCACTGATCTTCGGAATTAAAAAATGGCGGGCGGGCGGTGCAGAGTGCAGAAGATCATTCCGGAAATGCGTAGGAGGAAATGCGATGCTATCCAGCCGACCAATCACAGATCTTGCGGTCCGCGACGCCGCGACGCGTAGTTACATTTTTGAGGAGGTGCGCGTCAGGGTACGGCGAAGGGTACGACGTATGGTACACGTCAATGCGTATGCTACGCCGTACCTTCTACGCGCACCCGACGCAGAAGTATAAATTGGCCTTTACACTCCCGCGGCCGCCGTCTGACTGATGTCATAAGCGAGGACAGTACAGTACTTCTGACTCCTGAAGGTAAACGGCCTGGGGTCGATGTGGAAAGTTGATTGTTGAGTTAACTTAATCTTCTGGATTCGATGATCACAGATCGCATGGATTATCTTAAAATACTCCGTTAAGTTATTCATGGTCACTCAGAAAAGAGGAAGACATCATTCAGTCATGCAAATAATAAAATGCTCAAGTAATGCTGACTATAAATCTTGAAATCGCTATGGCTTAGTGATTATGAAAGTGCTGTGATTTGTGGATTAACGTTAGCCTACTGATAAGCGCGAGTCTGGAGAAACAGGCGTTTATTTATTCATTCATTCTCAGTGTTGAGAAACGTATGTGTTACGTTATTGTCTTAATTATATCTAAAGTAGCCTACCTAATTATGTTACATATTTATTTTGTATGAAAACTAGCGCGTTAGTTACTTATGGATTAAAAAGTACCGTTGTATCAGTTCTGCGCGAGCTCTCACAAACACGGACGCACGCACACAGAGAGAGAAGATCATTGTAAAATTAAAATTGACGGGCTAAATTTAAATTTTGTTCTTGCTTGTTTTTTTTTTTCTGTCAAAAAGCATTTTGTATTATCCATCCCTGCTTTTAAAATTCGTTAAATGACGGACGTTTACTGTTAACACAGCCCTCATTATATGTCGGATTCGGAACTTATAACGTTACTTTATATTATTTTTAGAATAAGTGATTCGTTATGCTATTATTGGACTCCTGTCTATTCATTGTCAACTGTTTTCTATAAATATGTTTGTATTGGCTAAAATTTATTCAGTTAATGCGTGTCCTGTTTAAAATGTGCAATGTTTAAATGCAAAGACAGCACGTCACAAATAGAAGCCCTTTTCCCTGTGGTATTGTCACGAACTGCTCCGAGACACGAAGGTTGAGATCCAAATGCAGCTTTATTAAGGGTAATCCAGAGGCGTAATCCAGTGTACAGGCAAAAGGTCAAAACACAGGTAGGCAGTCCAAACAAATCAACAAAGAAACAAACAAAACAGGCAGGGACCAGAGGCAAAAGAGTAATCCAGGGAACAGGGCAAGAAATCCAAATAAACCAAAAGACAAGAAACCAGGGAAACCGCTCGGAATTGCAGTGTAACACTTAAACAAGACTTCGCACTGAGCGAATGTGAAAACCAGGTATTTATGGTGTGAGTGAAACAAGGTGATAAGACACAGGTGAATGAGATGAGTGCTGATGAGTCCGGGCAGTGAGTTATGGGAAATGTAGTTTGTGAGGAAGTGATCATAGTCTTATGTGGAGTGCCCTCTGGTGGCTCTCAAGGGCACTCCAGCTGGTGATCGTTACATAGCCCCCCCTTTAAGGAGCGGCTTCCAGACGCTCCTAAAACTGTCCAGGAGGGAGGTGGAGCGGAGGCGGACCCGGGGGCGGGATGGAGGGCCAGGCCCGTGGAGCGGATAACGACCTGGAGACTGCGGCAAGACGGGAGGCCAGGGCGGATCAGGCTGTGCAGGCGACCAGGGCGGAGCAGGCTGTGCAGGCGACCAGGGCGGAGCAGGCTGTGCAGGCGACCAGGGCGGAGCAGGCTGTGCAGGCGACCAGGGCGGAGCAGGCTGTGCAGGCGACCAGGGCGGAGCAGGCTGTGCAGGCGGCCCTTCAGGCGGCCAGGGCGGAGACGACCCTTCAGGCGGCCAGGGCACAGGAACAGACACCGGCTCAAGGACAGGAACAGACACCGGCTCAGGAACAGACAGCGTGACAGCGGCCATCTCTGTTGAAGGCTCAGGTTCAGGCATGTCAGCGGCTATCTCTGCAGAGGCCTCAGTCGACGTGGCAGCGGCCATTTTGTCCAGAGACACTGGCTCGGTGGCGGCCATCTTGTCTGGAGACACTGGTTTGGCGGCGGCCATCTTGTCCGGAGACACTGGTTCAGCATACGTGACTTGAACAGACACTGGATCGGTGGAGGCCATCTTGTCCGGAGACACTGGCTCGGCGGCGGCCATCTTGTCCGGAGACACTGGCTCGGCGGCGGCCATCTTGTCCGGAGACACAGGCGTGGATTCGGCCATCTTGTCCGAAGACACAGGCGTGGAGTTGGCCATCTTGTCCGAAAACACAGGCGTGGAGTCGGCCATCTTGTCTGGAGACACAGGCGTGGAGTCGGCCATCTTGTCCGAAGACACAGGCGTGGATTCGGCCATCTTGTCCGAAGACACAGGCGTAGAAAGAGGAAGAGGAACAGATTCAGGCTCAGGAACAGATTCAGTCTCGGCGGGACGAGACTCTTGACGGGCGGACGTGACGTGAAGCTCAGTCTCTGGATCGGCTGACGTGACGTGAAGCTCAGTCTCTGGATCGGCAGAAGTGACGTGAAGCTCAGTCTCTGGATCGGCAGAAGTGACGTGAAGCTCAGTCTCTGGGTCGGCAGAAGTGACGTGAAGCTCAGTCTCTGGGTCGGCAGAAGTGACGTGAAGCTCAGTCTCTGGATCAGGATCAGCGCGCTCTGAGCTTGACGGGACCAGTGACGGCGAGGGCTTTGAGCTGGGCAGGACCAGCGGCGAAGAGGACTCTGAGCTGGACAGGACCAGCAATGAAGAGGGCTCTGAGCTGGACAGGACCAGCGGCGAAGAGGGCTCTGGGCTGGACAGGACCAGCGGTGAAGAGGGCTCTGGGCTGGACAGGACCAGCGGCGAAGAGGGCTCTGGGCTGGACAGGACCAGCGGTGAAGAGGGCTCTGGGCTGGACAGGACCAGCGGTGAAGAGGGCTCTGAGCTGGACAGGACCAGCGGCAATGAAGAAGGCTCTGTGCTGGACGAGACCAGCGGTGAAGAGGGCTCTGAGCTGGACAGGACCAGCGATGAAGAGGGCTCTGTGCTGGACGAGACCAGCAGTGAAGAGGGCTCTGTGCTGGACGGGACCAGCGGTGAAGAGGGCTCTGTGCTGGACGGGACCAGCGGTGAAGAGGGCTCTGTGCTGGACGGGACCAGCGGTGAAGGCTCTAGCTTGTCGGGCATGTCGCTTGCTGTCTCAGGCGCGGCGGGCATGACGCTCTCAGTCTCAGGGGCGGCGGGCATGACGCATACTGCCTTGGCTTCGGCAGATTTGGCATGAAGTGCGGGCTCGGCTGGACTGGCGTGAAGTGCAGGCTCAGGGGATGCTGTGAGATTGTGGGACCCCTCATCCACAAAGCCCACAGTAAACGACGAGCCGCTTATCCGAAGAGCGAGGTCGACATATTGTATAAAAGTCCATTGAGGGGTGTTGTCAGGCATGAGGTACTCTAACATGTCCTCAAGCCCATAGCGGAACATGTCTTTTAAGACCGCATCGTTGAGGTCCACCCCATGGCAGAGCTCACAAAACTCCTCCACATAGTTCTCAATCGGGCGGTCACCTTGGCTTAGACGGAAGAGACGGATTACTGGGTCCATGGTTTGCATCGCTGCTGGATCTTGATGTGGCGAAGTCTTCTGTCACGAACTGCTCCGAGACACGAAGGTTGAGATCCAAATGCAGCTTTATTAAGGGTAATCCAGAGGCGTAATCCAGTGTACAGGCAAAAGGTCAAAACACAGGTAGGCAGTCCAAACAAATCAACAAAGAAACAAACAAAACAGGCAGGGACCAGAGGCAAAAGAGTAATCCAGGGAACAGGGCAAGAAATCCAAATAAACCAAAAGACAAGAAACCAGGGAAACCGCTCAGAATTGCAGTGTAACACTTAAACAAGACTTCGCACTGAGCGAATGTGAAAACCAGGTATTTATGGTGTGAGTGAAACAAGGTGATAAGACACAGGTGAATGAGATGAGTGCTGATGAGTCCGGGCAGTGAGTTATGGGAAATGTAGTTTGTGAGGAAGTGATCATAGTCTTATGTGGAGTGCCCTCTGGTGGCTCTCAAGGGCACTCCAGCTGGTGATCGTTACAGGTATTTAGTATCATATTTGGATATTGGAAAATAAATTAATTAGCCTATCTTAATTGTACACAATGTTCCTATGTTTTATCTTTTTTTTTACTATTTTTTTTTACTGTGTTCTAGGGGTTTCTTAATTTTAGACTAGTTGACCAGCACACGACCTATAATAACGACAAGACATTTCCAAGCAATAGCCTTTTAACTTCATACCCGGGAGAAAAGTCAGTAATTTCGAGTAAAATCACAGGCTTTGTTTATCCCGTTTGCATTGCACCACACGAAATTCAGATGTGGATGGGTAATTTCTAAATCACATGAGGTCCCCATACTAATCCAGTGCGAATAGGGCTTTAGTCACCCTGTACAGGCCTTCTCATTCCCTTCGGTCTGCTGATTCTCTTACTTTTCAGCAGCCTCCCAGTAAATTAAATCCAGGGGAGCTTTCTTTGTCACTGCACCCAGGCAATGGAATGCATTTCCTCTTACTGTATAAGAGATAAGACAGTTTCAAGAAGTTGCTAAAAACCTATCTTTTTAAAATCACTTACATTGTCAAGATTAGTATTCAATTTGTTTTAGTTGTATTGCATTTCTTGCATTATATTGTATTTCTTTAGATTATTAAAATGTTCTTCACACTAAGAAAATATGGTTTATTTAAGAATTGTTCACTGAAAGATTATTTGGGGAATGAAAAATAGTTATTCAAAAGCACAGCTGTAAAAACACTATTTTTAAGAGTGTAAAACTAGAATATCCTTGAGATTCTTTTGGGACCGGACGCAGCCAATTAGAAACTCCATACCCACTCCGAACACCTTAGCACTAATATTTCCAGTAAATGTACTATATCAGCAAAAAAAAACTTGGAAAAGTGCTGTATGTAAACTAACAGAAACTCGGTGCCAGGCAGCGGGGAGTTTAGCACAGGTATGCTGTTTAATTAACTGTGACATTTTTTTTCTGAGGCATTTACAGGAATCACTTACATCTGGTGGTTTACAATATAGCCACATCATATTTGTAACAAGGGTATTATTGTTTTGCATTTTTAAATTAGTTTGTATTTTAATATTTTCAAATTTCCTATAAATTTCTGTTTAGTTTTACTTAGTTTCATTAATGGTTTTGTTAGTTTTGCTTTTTATTTTGTGAACACATTTATATTTAGTTTTTATATATTTAGTTTCACTTTTTGTAATTATAGTTAGCTAAGCAGAGTTAACAGAGTTCCTTCCAGTAAAAGACATTTAATTTAGCAAAGTTTAATATTTGCAGTTTACAGTTAACTCTTGTGCAAACCTTTTAATAATACAAATAAAATAATTGTTTGAGATTGAACAAAGAACCATACAAATGCATCTTAAAAGTATACAAGTAAAAATGATTCATTCATACTCATTCATATTAAAGATGAAATCTTTAAACATGTGGTGTACAAGAAAAAGAAATAAAAATATGCATATGATTAATCCTTACAAATATTATTATTTTATTGATCCATTTATGCTTTTTTGTCTATTGTATATTTTAATATCTTATTCTCACAGTTATACTCGTATTCATGACATTTACTTCTACTCTGAAAAATGTATGTCTATTTGTGGGTGTCACAGTGTGGTGTAGACTGAAGAAGACGAGAAGGCTCCAACACAAACTTTTACTTAAAGCTGTTATAGTTTATAGGCATTATTATAGTTATTATAGTTGCGTTACTATGGATGCTCATGGGTTTGCGAAAATAAATCGGCATCCAAACACGGCGAATCCAACGCGTTCGTGCAGCTCGCCGTAACTTACATAGACGGATATTATAATCGAGCTGCTATTAGCTCGACTAGCTGCTATTTAAAAATGGCGGTCACAAGTTTCTCTTCAGTCTTGTTGGCCACGGTAACCCCGCTCCCAGCCTCTGACGCAAGCGGTTCTTTCTTGGCTCCGTTCTAGACCCTGCAATGATTTGGTGCTACTTAAGAACCAGTTTTACTGGTTCGGAGCTGGTGCTTTGGCGGTGGAAAAACAAAGAACCGATTTGAAACTAGGCTCTGGCTCCGAACCAGCACCAGCTCTGCCTTGGTGGAAAAAGGGGTATTAGACATTCTCTGGTGGAGCCTGCTTCTATGCGGGCTTCGTGGAAGACCGCTTCAAGGGTACAAAGGGGGCGCTGCTGAGCACACTTCAGAGCGGTAAAATGCTGAATGGGACGGCCTACAGACTCGTAGACTCAGCGAGCACGCGCAATTCAAGTCCACGAGACCGAAAGTCCGCATGAAGTGCGCCATTTGGGACAGGGCCTCGGAGGTAGGCTGCCCTGGCTAATCTATCCATAGATAGCAATAACCGAGGAATTGGAAGCTTGTTATTAGATTTTCTCTCTGCCATCACGCTTCGTACAATCTTCAGGCGAACTTCAGGCATGTCGTGTGCATGTGATATTGTAACGTGCGCGTCTGCGCGAGGGAGAGGGGATTCTGTGGCGTGTGCACGACCTGTGATTGACAGTCAGATCTCACACCCCCCTGCGCTGATTGGACCTGATGAAGCGGGAGCGGTGGATTTTTGCAAAACAAATAACACGCTCCAGGGGCCTGTTTCAATAAGGAGGTTCAACCAACTCTGAGTTAAAACTTGAACTCTGAGTTGACTTACCCTGAGATGGAAAACTCTGAGTTTTTGGTTTCAGAACAGCTGAAATGAGTTAGTTCAATCAACTCTGAGTTGACTGACTCTGAGTTAAGCGCGTGCACCACAACTATAAAAAGCCATTATCAATGGAGCGCAGATATTACGAGTCACCATGGCAACAGCGCCAGACAAAAAGAGGTCTTCATATTTCTTCACATTTTAATTACTGTTATACAGTGATAGGTGTAATTAATTACCAAGTAATCTAAATACTGTAATTTAATTAAAGGGATTACTCTTAATTCTTCTGTAATTTAAAGTTTAATCTGATGTAATTGTATTAGACTATAGAACAATTCTATATAGGCTATTTAACATACATTTTTAAAAGTTATATTTTTAATGTAACCTTCTCCCTCTACACACTTTGGTCAATTCAAGAATAATTCATGCAATTGTTTATTTGAAAGCATTAAAAGTGCTGTTTGTCCCTCCTTGTATTGTTCAAGTGTTTAAGGTTGACATGGGATTTAGTAATTAGTAATAAGTAGACCAATAATTTCTAAAGATAGTCATTATTACATTAATCTAATTACACTGTTGAAGATGTCATTTGTAGTTAGTAATACAAGTAACTTGCCCAACTGTTATAATATCAGAGGTGAAACTGGAAGAAGAGTATGTTATTCAACCTAATTTTAATTTTCATGTAGGTGCAATCCTGCAGGCATTAAAAGAACATGGCAGCAGCTGAAATTTTAATATAAAAACATAATTCAGTCAAGTAAGGCTTGAGCATATCATGGGTGTAGGCTAACTGACTTTACAAACATTTGAGATATTAAATATATCTAAAGCATCCGGTGTCTAGCAGTGCAGCAGCATTTTTGGCTGAGGGAATTCCTGGAGGGACTTCAGAGCCAGTCCCAAAGATCCAAGGGCCTTCATAAAATGTAAGAGGTTTACATATGTGTTATTTTTTATATAGGCTATTTTTGAGATTTCCATTTATTTTACTTTGGGTTAGGATTTTTGTTAGTCCCAATAGATTCTGATGGTAATATCTGTCTTTTGGAGCCTCCTGTCCCAACAGAACCCCAGGCAGTTGTAAGTCGCCTACTCAATACACCAGAAATTATGACAAATAGTGTTATAAAGTGTACTCAACCAACTGCTCATCACATGGGGATAAAGAGTTTCTGCTGCCACAGAGAGGCCTACAGAGGTAATGTTAACATTATGTGTCTACACATCAAACAATCTACACATTCACATTTTTTCAAATTTTTATGTGGAGTAGCCTATAGAATCTAAGTTTAAATCTAAGTATAAACGGGTACCGGTATTCTTATCTCTCCCCCACCCCCAGAGTGTGGAAGAACAGCAGGAGGACGGTCCAGCAACTTCTAGTGCACAGATGAACACATAGTGTTCAGTGATTTCCAGTAAATGCCAGTAAATGCCAGAGTTTAATTCTGTGGAATTTGTTTAGAACTACATTATGTAACTCTAATCTACTACTGTGTTTTCAGTTGCCAGTAAAGGAGTTATATAGACTTCATCTTATTTAAAAAAAAAAAAAAAAAAAATTTTTTTATTTATTAATAAAAGATTAATTTTATTAATAAAAATGTACTGAAAGAACGAATGAGGTGTTTAAACCCTCATAAATATATATATATATATATTTTATTTATTAATAAAAGATTAATTTTATTAATAAAAATGTACTGAAAGAACTAATGAGGTGTTTAAACCCCACTTCCACTTTAAAAAGGGGAGGAGACCGAAAGAAACTCTGGGTTTACTGAAGAAAACCGGCTCCCGACCAGGTTAGGTTCACAGAGTAAGTTACCATGGTAACTGACTCTGAGTATAAGTTACCTCTCTTTCTGAAACAGGCTTGACTTACTCTGCTTTCTCAGGTTTAACATACCTCCCATTCTGAAACAGAAAACTCAGAGTTTCCCTCATTTTAGGGTTAACATACTCAGGGTTTTCACTTAACCTCCTTTCTGAAACAGGCCCCAGGTGGAGTTAGAAGCTCGGTTTTTTTTCTAAAACCACCTTATTTATGTTGTTCTGTCGGATTATAGTGTCAATTTCACTGAATTTGATCAAAAAATTTTTGCAGACGGCAGCTTTAATATAATGCTGCGTTCCAGGCAGGTTTTTGAGCACGTAAATCACGACTTCAAACCACGACTCACGACTTTGTATAGCGTAGGGGCTGCCATTGTTGTTTTGTATGGTTTCGCGGGCTATGTGACGTCAGAGCTCGTAACTGGGACTGGGAGTACATCGATCTAGTACGAGTTCACGGGTGGGAAGTCACGGGTTTGACTGCCGTTCCAGTGCACTTTCACGGGTATAAGGTTGGAAAAACACGGGTTACAGGTTTCCTGGAACGCACCATAATTTCCAACTGGTACAAACAGGCAGGATACTCACACACACTATAATGGGTAACGGACAAAGACTGACTGAACTTAAGGAACTTAAATACTAAGACAGATGAACACTGATTAACTGAACACAGGTGATGTAGATGATGATGATTAACTAAATCCAGGTAATACAGATGAACTGATAATGATGAAGACACGTGACAAGAAGACAGGCAGACAAGTCCAATGAAAACAAACTAAACAGAGCATAACTGTGACAGTGGGCTAGACATGATGCTTTTTGTTTTTTTCTGTTTTCTCATTAGTGTGGTCTTCTGTCTAATATGTGTGGTATCTTATTGATTAAGTTTCACATGAGATGGTTATCTTACCTGGAATTAAGGTACGCCTACAGCTGTTTTTGCATACAGTCGAGACATGATGGAAATAGGCCTAGTCTACTTATTTGGCCATTTCGGCTTCTTAAGGCTGCAAAAGAGCCGCAACGGTCATACATCTGTCTTGTTTACATTGAAAAATAAAATAGCGCAGTCCAATGGAAAACCCTGATTTTCCGGTATAGGATGAGAGCTTATTAATTATGAAAACGATTATTTCTTTTTGCTAATTATTATTTTATTTCCATTAGTTTTTCAGTAACTGTTGTTATTTTCGTTTCGTTTTAGTTTTTCATTTATGTTGACATTTCTATTTTATTTCAGTTTACAAAAATGCTTTTTTACAAATAGTTTTAGTCTTTGTTTCAGTTTTCGTTTATGTAAATAACCTTGGTTTGTAAATGCTAAAATGAATGCTGAATATGTCCTGATGCTACCTGGACAAAAGCATATATTCTTTGTTGTGTATTTTTAGGCAACTAGCTAAGTTTGTCAGATCTGTCTTTAAACTGGAAGTTGAAATCATGGACAGGAAACAATAATTGGGCCAGAGCCTCCTGAGTCCTATACATTCCAGACAGTATTATATAGTTTTATTTTGCACAGTAAAAAACAAAAACATTTCATGGATTTGGGACTAATACCTATATAGAGGCCATTACAATAATCCAGACAAGTTGAAATAAAAATATGAACAAGTCTTTAAAGGACAGGAAAGATTTCACTTTGGTGAGTTGTCTCAATTGGAAAAAAATAGATTTAACTATCAAGTTAATCTGTTTGTCCAATTTAAAATCACAATAATAACACCTACATTTTTTACATTGGGCTTCACAAGTGGATTCAATTCACCAAGGTCCAAATATAATGACTCATAAGTGCCTCCCGGCGTAAACAGCATAACTTGTGTTTTATTTTCATTAAAACTAAGGAAATTTAGTGCCTTAATTTCCTCAAGACACTGCAATAGAGGTGCTAAAGTGCGAGTATCTTTTCGTTTCAAAGGCAAATAAATTTGCGTATCGTCTGCATAATGAAAATAAATGCTAAATTTCCTAAAAATATGTTCTAAGGGGAGCATATACAGATAGAACAAAACAGGCCCCAAAATGGAGCCCTGGGGGACCCCACAAGTGAAAGAAGCCGTTGAGGAGACTCCAAAAGTCTCAAAAAAACGAACTGAGAAAGTTCTTTCAGACAAATAAGATCTAAACCATGCCAACACATTACCCTTAATACCAACACATTGTTCTAAGTGTGTAATCAAGATCTTACAGCAGTGGTTCTAAAACTTGTCCTGGAGGACCCCCAACACTGCACGTTTTCTTTGTCTCCCTAATCAAACACACCCGATTCAACTCATCAGCTCATTAACCCATGTGATAATGAGCTGATGAGTTGAATCAGGTGTGTTTGATTAGGGAGACAAAGAAAACGTGCAGTGTTGGGGGTCCTCCAGGACTGGTTTGAGAACCACTGGTCTACAGTATCAAATGCAGCCGAAAGGTCTAGTAAAATTAAAATCGCAGTCAGTAGCAAGTAAAAAATCATTAAAAACCTTCAACAGTGTAGTTTCTGTAATATGTAGGGACTTAAAACCATACTGAAATACTTCATGAGTACCATGTAAATCTAGAAATAAATTCAGTTGTCCAAATACGACCTTCTTCAGTAGTTTGGACAGAAATGGAAGTTTTGAGATAGATCTAAAATTAGCCAAGACTGATGAATCCAGATTGGGTTTCCTGATTACTGGTTCCACTGTTGCATGTTTAAAAGACTTAAGTACAACTCCCGAGGACAGGCTACTATTTATCATTTCAAGTACTGTAATTATAAGATTGCTGTTCTGTAGCTGCCATATCATATGTCATCCATCTTGTTCTTTCACATCTGAAACACAAGAACACGTGTCAGAATTCTTTTAATCGATTTCAGTTCAGCATTAAATGCTATTCTGCCACAGACACTCATTAGTAAACTCTACACACTCTGACTTAACACCATGGTCTGCAACTGGGTTCTGGACTTCCTGACTAACTGAACTCAACAACAACAACAACAACAACCTTTATTTATAAAGCACATTTAACACAATACAAATTGATCCAAAGTGCTGTACATGCATAGCAGGACTACTATTACAAGTTTCCAAAAGCTAAAGAATAAAAAATCAGAGTAGATTTAAAGGTTTTTAAATGTCCCATATTATGCAAAATTCACTTTTGCATGCTGTTTGGACATAAATGTGTGTTGGCAGTGTGTGTACACAACCACCCAATAGTGATAAAAATCCACTCATTCCTTTTTTATTAATCCCCATAAATCATCAGCAGTGTCTCCCAACGACCTGTTTTCAGAATGCTGTTTTAGTGACGTCACTAGCACAGGCCCCGCCCACGAGTGTTGACAGACACTGCCGTTCTAACATAGACCCGCCCTGATCGAGTTCACAGCTGCTGCACTGACGAGAATGTCTCCCAAGCGTTGTAGGTGTTGTGTGGCTGGATGTATTAATCCACATAGCTCTCTCTCTATTTACTCCCGAAATCTGAGGCAGTCGCTGAAGACGAGGTGGAATTATTTTTTTTTTAAAGAAAATGCTCCCTCATCTCTACCGAAATTCATTTATGTAGGCCTACTTGCGCACTTCTTATAACTTACTGTGTTTACTCAGCTCTTACGGTGATTTTCTGAAGTAAAACTGACGCTTCATCTTTTGTGTTATGTACAATAAACTTTATTAAACTCATTAGTATATGTTTGATCATCATTCAGACCTGGTCCGAAACAGCAGACTTGTAGGCTATTAATAGTGGATACATACAAGCAGATGACAAATACGTTATAACCGTAATTAAACTACTAAACTATACCTGTTCCATCTCTATACAGCATTCTGACTCTGTAGGCATTATTGTCCGATTCCGGGTCAAAATGAACACCGTTACTGAGAGTTTCTGATATTATTATGAAATTGTCCTGAGACTGAGCGCGAGCTCATGAAGCTCCGCCCCCTGTGTCGTGCAGCAGCAGCTTATTTGCATTTAAAGGGCACACACTAAAACAGCGTGTTTTTCTGAGCCCCAAAAAATGACAATTTAAACATGCTGAAAAAAATCTGTTGGGTATTTTGAGCTAAAACTTCACATACACACTCTGGGGACATCAGAGACTTATTTTACATCTTGTGAAAAGGGGCATAATAGGGGACCTTTAAAAATGTCCAATGAAGGAGCAGACCTCACATGATAAGGGAGAGCATTCCAAAGCTTGGGCCCAGCCACAGAAAAAGCCCGATCACCCTTTAATTTGTAGCGACATCGTGACACATTTAAAAGCAAGTGATTTAAAGATCTAAGTGCCCTAGCAGGACAGTATGGCACAATAAGATCACAAATATACCTTGATGCACAGCCAGACAACACCTTATAAACAAACATAAGGATCTTAAAATCAACTCTAAACTTAATGGGAAGCCACTGAAGGGATGCCAAAACAGGAGAAATATGATCCCAGTCAAAAGTCTTGCAGTTGTATTGGAAGGCTTAACTCAAATAGAAAGCATCCAAGAGAATACATCACACTCTCTCACTCTGAACTCCGGAGCCCCTCAGGGCTGTGTTCTCAGCCCATTACTGTTCACACACTACTCACCCATGACTGTATTGCTCAGCAGGGGCGTTTCTAGGTTTTAAAAACATCAGGGGCTGAGCCCGAAATGTCAGGGGCTAGGGTGGCTAACAAGATAACATGATTCGATACAGAGAATAATGTATATTTTAGGCCTATTTGCAGGCAGACTGGTTAAAAAGTTCAGTCCTGGCACTGTAGCCACACCAGGCCATACTACCACACAGACGCACACATTCAAATGTGAGGTAGTTAGGGGGGTTGGGGGGCATGCTCCCCCGAGAAAATTTTGATTTCTCAGACCTACATATGTGCATTTTAAGGTGTTTGACGGCCAACATTTTTTGATAACAATAGCTTTAAAAGCATGTCACTGGGCAGTAGCATAAATTATTTGTCAAGCAGATAACAGATTCTTAAACATGAAAATGAGGATAAATGTTGAAATGAATGATCCACACTATAAAATGGAAATGCAGAATGTTTCTGCTTATTGTTGACAATACACAACCACATATTCCAAACAGGAATGGCCTTAAATGAGAAATCTTTCAAGGATTATTTTGCATAGATGTAAACTTTTTAGCATTAAAGATTGGTTTCAGCAACTTGTTTCTTTCTTGAGTTAATCAATGTTTTTGGCACTATTAAATCAGTTCAATTAAATTTCAATTGTTCACTCATAAAGACAGTCACTTGTCACCATTACTGGCCTAATGATGCAAGTTGTGCAAACACAGACAAGCGGAGTGATAGAAACTGTGAAAAGGCTGATGCTGGTGAAATATTCGAACACATTCGAGGACCTTATATATAGGCTACATATCAGAGTTAAATAGGAATACATTGTAATAATGTTAATCAAGCAGACTAAATCACACGACTGCGCAGCAATATTTAAGCACATTATACAAAGGAAATAATACAGACAAATTGGGTTGCTTATAGTTAAAAGAATGTCATGAACGATCATTTAGGCTAGATGTAGGCCTATTTTTCACATTTTTGGTCACAAAATATTTAGTCAGTTTTGATGACTTTGCAATATTGATAAAATGTTAGAATAATAATAATGAAAATTGAGTAGGGCTACGCCAAAATGTGTAACATTTATGTAGCCTACAAAGGAATACAAAAGCCCCGACATAGAGTTTTGACGCAGCTTTAATCTCCCTTTTGGTTATTTCAATACTTAATTGACGACAGAACACGACGTTACATGCTATAGTTTATTTTGCGTGATACAGGGCGCGCCGCATTTGCGCGTGATTGAGCCGCGAGCAAACGGCTGGCACGACGTAAGTAAGTTCATTTTTCTGAGTTTTACTGACATATAGCCTGACAACATCTGGTGTGACTTAAGACTGTGCGGCGGTGCTGACTGCGTTATTTTTTTTAAACCGGTGCGGCGCGCGTATGGAGTCAATATAGGGCCATATATATCTGCAAAATAAAACAATGTTTTGCAAAAAAAAAAAAAGTTTTGCAAAAAAAAAAAAGTTTTGCAAATAAAAATAAGAGTATTGAGAATTTTTTTTGCTTTTTTGCAAGTAAAAAAAAAAATTCTTGCAAAAGAAAAGTTAACCACTGAGAGAAAAAATAAAGTTTAGCAAAGTAAAACTTCAGCAGCATTGACTTTGCAACACATATTTCCCTTTGCGCCGCTCCTTTAAATCCGCGTTTCAGTCATCTGTGCCTCTGCGGCGCAAGCTTTCCTTTGCGCTTCATTTTTCTTTGCGCCTCGCTTTGTGTCCCTGATTTGACGTGGGGGGAGGGGTCAAGAGGTTGGGGTGTGTACAAGGGACGAAGGCGCGTCCCTCTCGTAACGTCATCAGGCTATAAAAAAAACATATCTAACGACGCGCCTGTTGCTCAGCATCGGAACAATCATATCAACAAGTTCGCTGACGATACAACAGTGGTGGGCCTAATCTCACATAACAACGAGACTGTGTACAGAGAGGAGGTGTGCTGTGTTGCACAGACAACAATCTGTCCTTTAACGTCAGCAAGATGAAAGAAGTGGTTGTAGACTTCAGGAAATCTCCTGCGGTCCACCCCCCACTGTGCATTAACGGAGCGCGGTGGAAATAGTTGGAAGCCCAACAATGTCTACACTTACGGAGAAGGCGGAGTAAGATCATCATGAATAACTTTTACAGATGTGTAGTGGAGAGCATCTTGACCAATAACATCACAGTCTGGTTTGGCAGCTGTTCTGCCACTGACAAGAGGACCCTACAGAGGGTGATAAAGTCTGCCCAGAACATCATTGTGCCAGACTGCCATCTATGGAGGACGGTGCCTTAAGAGAGCAACCAGAATTGTGAAGGACAGTACCCATCCCTCTACTGGATGTTCTGCCCATGTTGTGGCAAATTCAAAGTCCTTTTTGGTTCAGGTCTCAAAAAAGCTCTCAGAGTCGAAGTTCCAGGTCAGAAGAATTAACTTTATTGACAAGCAACAAAGTGAGATGCCAGCTGGCCAATCATGTCTTATACTTTTTTCTTATCGCTAGGTGCCCAATGGGCACCCTCATATCTATCTCTTCTTCTTTGTCACTCCTTAGCCCCTTTCACACAGAGATTCCGGAAAATACACGGATAAAGTGACCCGGGATTTGACCCGGGTTCGTTTGATTTTGGTCATTCACACTGCCAGTGATTTTCCGGAATCAGAGAGTGCGTTCACACACAACCCGTAAAAATGCCGTAAAGACACGTGACATCGATGTGACTTGTAATCTCAGCAGCGTCTTAAGTTTGCTTATGAGCTGCGATCTCTCTCTCGAGAAACCACGCCTGTGCATTTGTTTCTCTGATTCGATCATAAACTTGCGCATTACGTACCGTTTCACAGCTGGAGAACGAGCCCGGCTTCAGCGTCATCACTACGACACGGCATTGTTACGGCTTTTGTTCACACAGCGCGCGTTCCGGGACTGAACACGGCAATGTTACTAGGTCCCGACCCGGCATCGATCCCGGCTTAAATCCCGGGTCGAGTTTGCGTTCACACAGAAGGCGCTCTGGCAATTTGCCGGGTTCAAAGCGCTGTGTGAAAGGGGCTATAGTGTCCTTGCCACCTTTAAAAACATCTTCCCCTAGACCTTCTTCTATTGGTGGAACATCTCAAAACATTTTATATAACACATTTTTCTTCCAGTGCCTCCCAACACCTGCATCCCTCCTACAGGTTTTTGGGTACTTATCCATTCTCTTATCCTTGTGACCAATTTTCTGTTGGGTATTACAGCATTCAGACTTTTACATGAGACAAGGGAAATTCTCCAACACCCACTGCTATCTGGAAGAAGACTCAGAAGCGTCCAAGCACTTGACCGAGCACAGACTGAAGAACAATGTAAGCCCATTTATAAGCCCATTCCGCTAAGACGGGTGAAGGTCTCTGTGTGTTACTGTCTTTCCTTTTACCCAACACAACAGGATTAAATGAAATACATTTTCTCATATGTATTACCTCATTATTTCATCTGACTCCATAAATGAAAAAGGTTTTAATGATATCTGAGCATCATTAAAAGTGAGCAAATGTTTGATTATTCTTTTTAACTCTTTATTTTACCTGCTCAGATTAGGAAACTATGTCGCTATTGAGGTCCTCACGGCTTCTGTTTTACTTGCCAGAAAACTCTATGAAACTTGCCAGCTTCGGTCACTAATCAAAGGTTATTGGATATATACCTGAGATGGTCGCATTCACGCTCACACAATCAAAGATACTTTAGTATAGCCTCCATGGAATTGCATACACTTGAATTTAACTTAAACATTTACTTCAGTAGAGGTATGGCCACTACTACATATATAAATCGACCAGCTTTACTTCTCTTATAGTAGCTTTGGATTGGCCATGCTGTGATTTCTCACGTACACTTATCTAAAGCAACATTATATTGAAACAGAGACAAGACACTCCCAAATTTAGGTTGGTCAAACAGCATTTGCTGCCCTAAATGGAAATTCCCTTCTTGTCTTTTCAAAACCAAGTACACTTGAATTAGCGCCATATTAGTCATCACTAATCTGACGCAGATTTGAGGTAACATACCAATCCGTTTAGTCTACTTGGGAAAACAATTTCAGAGCAAGTCAGAATAATCAAATGTAACAATTTATGATGTCACGTAAATGTATCATGCCAATTTCATAATCAGTTCAAAGTTAATCAATACAATAACATCAAATGCTCAGCGATAAAGAGTAAAAGATGTAGGTGAAACCCGGCATTTTGAAAAATACATAATGCTGAAGTCTTTGAGATCCTTCAACATTATGGGCTGATCTGAGTTACAGAATCGCCCCCTGAGCCTCTTGTTGCAATTCATTATATACCCAGACCAAGACAGAAACTTCTTTCACATGGAAACATTTGCTAACAATGGGGGAATTTGCATTCAGAGTTTACAACTTTGGTGAGCAGAATGCCATTTGCCTGGAAGACACACCCTCCTCGGTGTGCAGGTTATCTCTAAACTCTTAAAAACTTTATTTACATTTTGGTTTACTTCTTTGGGAATGAACCATTTGTATCAGTCACAATGAGACATTTAAAATGATACCAAACATGTATAAAACTGTATGATAATAATTCACATTTAAACCATATAGATTTTTGGGTGAATTTCAGGTGATCTCAGCATGAGAGGAAGGGAGTGGGGGAAGAGGGAAAGAGATGAGACTTACGCAAGTCAAATGGGGATGCTAACTTCACAAGAAAGAGTTCAAATGTTAATTTCCAGACAGGTCCTTTGTCTTCTCAGAGAGTGGTCATTCCTCAACCAGACTGCCCGGAATTTTCTAATTTCTCAAGTCTTACAACAGCTTCCTCCCCACGGGATCAGGTTATTTAACAGCACTGGCTGACCACTTGAATCCTTACTTTTCTGCAACATAATTTTGCTTGTGAAAGTCTTTTTATTCCCTTTGTCCCTGAGGAAAACCTTATCAAGTTACATTTAAAAAGAGGATTATGGTTTCGGTTTAGTAGGTTATATTTAAGCAATCCAAATATTTTAACAGAATGGCATAGAAAGAAAATTATTACGTAATTCCATTTCACCAGCTCCTGATTGTTACTTGCCTATTGAAATATTATTAAAATCTTTATAATAATAAATCCTCTTTTCTTCAACAGTAGTACTTTTTCTGCCTGTCCCCGGTATTTGCTTTACAGTTCATTTTTTCTAAAACTGTACTCTAAAACGATTTTTTTTTTTTAGATCATTTCTACCTTTTTTTATTGTGTTGGCCTCTTTGCAGGGTTCAATGTGTATTACATAAAGGAACTTTTCCATGTTTTACACTAGAGTTGTTTTGGAGTTGAGACTTTGGTGCTGTTGCCATCGGGAAGTCGTTTCTCACTGTAACATGACCCGAGCCCTGTCCTTTTCAGTAGATGTAATTTATCTAGAGAAAAGCACACCATTGTCTTTGTACCATACTGTATCAGGAAATGGATTTTGTTTTTTATTTTTACACGTTTATTTTAATTTTTTTATGCTTCAGTGATGGCTGAGTTTGACACCTGCTTTTTTTTATAGCTGACAGGAGATTTGAAAACAATATATTTGCATTTGGTAAAATTGCACCTGCTATTTTTTTTTTTTTATGCTTCAGTGATGGCTGAGTTTGACACCTGCTTTTTTTTATAGCTGACAGGAGATTTGAAGACAATATATTTGCATTTGGTCCGATGTAACTTTTTTTATGTGTGCTTTATTGTTTGACTAAAACAATAAGGTGCCTGTACAGTGGTTATCGCTTCTCAAGAAACTGTCCTTCCCTCTTGTCAAAGAGCCAGCATTCCCATGGTCATGGAAAACATCTAGGAATTTATTTATATTGTGATTTTTTTCTTTTTTTTGTATTATGGTTGTATTAAAGTTATTTTGTAGTTATGGTTAGCTTTAAAATATATTTGCCTATACATTTTTTTTTTTTTAAATCCTTATGCATTCATCACAAACAACTGCAAAGATGTTTTCATCTGGGAAGATGGCGGCAGGTAGCGGCAGAGTGGCAGGTACTGCTGTCTTACCTCTCCTAAACCATACTGGGAGACCGCCAGGTTATCATAAAATACGACATGAAACTTGGGTGCCTCGGCGATATAAAAACTTTGTTAAAATCAATACGTCCTTACGCCATGTTACCTCGGTGATGCACCTGCTTTTTTTGATGGGCACACAAATGTGGGGGAGCTGGTGATCTACTTCTAAACATGCGCTTATGGACTCACCTGGAAAACTTGCTGTCGGCCTGCCGGTGGATTCGTGGAGCCAGTATATCCTATAGGCTACTCAAATATCCTAGAATGGTCGAGCGAGGCGTGTGCAAAGTGAGCTGCATGGACACTCTACAACATCTGTGTCAACAAAGCCAGGCCCAGCCATCGTCCTTTTTCGCAATCCTCCTTTTGTGCGGGGATGCACTCAAATCCTGGACCGAGGTCTTTGGACATTTGCCAATCAGACCGGCGAAGTGTGCTGCCGCGTGCTGCTTTTACTGGCGCACGAACTCGAGGTAATATTCCTCCAACAAACAACATTAAGCCTGATAGCAATATTGGCCAAATGGCGATAACATCGTTCCTGCACAGACCTCCAACAATCACCACACAAACTACATCGTACCTCAAACAGCAGCAGATGAAACTGTTTCAGACTGTAAATCATGCGAGCGTGTTGTGGGACACAAAAACGAAGCCGAAAGGCATTTTTGGTGGACATCTGAATATACGTAGCATTATCTCAAAGACTGAACAACTTAAACATTTACTGACGGACTCAAACATCGATTACTTATGCCTCACAGAGACTTGGTTAACCCCAACAACCCCTTTATCTGTTTCTAATATTCCAGGGTATAATGTGTACAGACGGAACAGAAGGAAAGGGAAAGGGGGTGGAATCCTGATATATGTGAAAGACAGCATTCAAAGTCAGCAAATAGTCTTTCCGGAAAATAATTTGGAATGCGTGGAGGTAAAACTTACACTATCCCCCCAAATGTATTTTGCTGTCTTTGCAGTCTACCGCCCTCCTACTGCCACAAATGAATTTTATGATTGTCTAAATGTTATACTTAAACAACATGGAAAAATGGAAGTCATTCTTATGGGTGATTTTAACTTAAACTGGCAAGATAAAACACGTAGGAAAAAGCTTAAAGATATTGCCAAAACTTTTCAGATGACGCAGATAATTCATAAGCCCACAAGAATAAAAAAGTCTTCCCAAACGCTTTTAGACTTAATTTTCACAAATAAGCCAGATATAATTAGAAAGATTTATAAGTTCATCACAGGATTATCAGATCATAAACTTACTCTGGTCTCCAGAAAATTGTCCAAAAACACGCTTTAAAAATCAGAATTCATTGAAGGGGAAATCCATGCCTTTTATCGCTCCAAAGGACATGACCTTCATTGAAAATGAAATAAAGCAAATAAACTGGCATGACACCATTGGTAGTATGCCCTGTGAGCCAGCCTGTGCTGATTTAATATCGACCATTAAAGGCATTATATTAAAATGCACCAGGAAATGGGGCAAGAAAACAAATAAAAAAATATATTCTACCCTGGTTTAACACAAATCTCTGGGAATTAATGAAAAAAAGGGATGCTTTTTTGAAAAAGTTTCAAAATGAAAAATTAAATACTGATCATCTTAAAAGTTTAAGAAATAAAGTCACACAACAACTTAGAAAGGCTAGAGCAAATTTCTTCCTCAATGTTATTAGTGAGGCAAAAGGAAACTATAAAAAGTTATGGAAGAGCATTGACAAATTACTTGGAAGGGAAAAATCAGCAAATGAACATTTAAAACTCATGGTGAATGAATGAATGAATGAATGAATGAATGAGGCATTTATATAGCGCTTTCATATGTACTACTGTACACCCAAAGCGCTTTACAATCATATCAGGGGATCTCTCCTCAACCACCACCAGTGTGCAGCATCCACTTGGATGATGCGACGACAGCCACAGTATAACGGCGCCAGTGCGCTCACCACACACCAGCTATAGGTGGAGAGAGGAGAGAGAGTGATAGAGCCAAATTATTGGGGAATGTTTTAATGATTATTTCATAAATTCGGTACGAGAATTGAGTCTAAGTTTACCAAAAATTCAACTCACACAAGCTTTAACCTGTGATGATTCTGCTTTCAAGTTTTCCTTAATCAACACAGTGAAAGTGGAAAATGTAATTTCACTTCTATCTAATAGTAAAGCTAAAGATATATATGGTTGTGATACAGCTTTCTTTAAACAACACAAGACATCTATTATGATACCTCTAGCGATGATTATAAACAAGTCTTTTAACGAAAACATCTTTCCCAGTGTACTTAAGCCTACCATTGTCACGCCTGTGCATAAATCTGGGAATACTCAAGTGGTCTCTAACTACCAACCCATCAGTATTCTCCCAGTTGCATCAAAGTTTATTGAAAAGGTTGTGGCAGAACAACTAAGAGCACATCTGGACTCTAAGTCCTTTTTCCATCCTATGCAATCTGGTTTCAGGTAAAAACATTCCACTGAAACTGCATGCTGCTACTTCATTGAGGAGATTAAAACTAGCTTTGATCAAGGAGGAGTGGTGGGAGCAGTCTTCTTAGATTTACGCAAAGCCTTTGATACAGTTAACCATGAGGTACTGATACACAAACTGGCCAAATACGATATCTCCACAAATGTCCAAAATTGGATAAAATCGTACTTGATAAATCGAAAACAATGTATGCAAATAAATGGCACATTGTCTACGTCTCTTGTCTTTACTGTGGGAGTACCACAGGGGTCAATTCTAGGGCCACTGCTGTTTTGCTTATATATTAATGACCTGCCTTTGGTCTGCAAGGGCATTAATATTGTTATGTATGCTGATGACACAGTATTATATACCCATGGGAGAAGTGCAACAGACGTAGCCAAAAAATGATCAAGTGTCATGAGAAAGATCAGTGACTGGTTACATGGCTCATGCCTCACATTAAATGTTGAAAAAACTGTAACTATGTTTACAAACCGGTCTATACTTAAAATGTATCCGTAAATTTTAGTAAGTGGCCAATATCTAAAATATGTAGATAAATTTAAATATATGGGGGTAACTCTAGATTCGACACTTAGCTTTGAAGGTCATGTTAAAAAATTTTGCAACAAATTGAAATTTAATTGAGGAAATTTTAGATACATAAGAAACTCTCTCATCACTGAAGCATCCAGTACATATTTAAATGCTATGATCATCCCCCACCTTTTGTACTGCATTACATCCTGGTCTCAGGCATGTAAAACAGTCATAAAACCTTTAGGGATCTTTGTATAAAAACTGCCTCAAGACCCATGACAAAAAAAACACGTCATTATCATCACTGTCATATACTGGCTAAATATGATATACTTAGTCTTGATAATCTAATAAAACACTCAAATGTGTCTTTGCTACATACAATCATATATAGTACTACTGCTCCCCCCCTCTGAAAAAACAGTGCGAACAACTAGAAGTGTCACTAGAAGTGACACAAGGGTGGAGTGTAGCTTCCCACAACATAAAACTCAATTTGGGAGTTTGGAAAACCCTTCCCACGGAACATATCTTATGTACAGATTCTCACACTTTCTCATGCCAAACAAAGGGTTGGTTGCTAAGTACCGTAAACAAGTTTGCACGGATCTTTGAGATAATGTATCTGTGTGTGTGTGTGTGTGTGTGTGTGTGTGTGTGTGTGTGTGTGTGTGTGTGTGTGTGTGTGTGTGTGTGTGTGTGTGTGTGTGTGTGTGTGTGTGTGTGTGTGTGTGTGTGTGTGTGAATGAATGAGTGTCTAGAGTTGGATTGTACTCTAATGTGCCTAAGATGCTGCTGAACTGTTTAAGTGTGTTTGCTGGGGAGGGGGGAGACAGAGAGTAAACGGGCTGATGGTCTCCCTGTTTCTGTTTTTGCAAACCTTTTTGTTTTTAATTACAATGGACATCACTTTATCCATAATCCTGTGGAATTTCTATTTTAAAATCGTTAATTTGTTTTCAAATTTGTCATACCTGCCCAAGGACTACAGGTGGAAATTAGCAATTGTTGCTATAACCTGGCTCAAGACATATTCTCTTGTTTAACAAGTTTAATGTTTATTTGTGCATTGTCATAAGCCACAGACATAAGCCACAGACATAAGCCACTCATTAAAGGAATTGGTCAAAAAATGAACTTTGTCTCCGATTACCATTTATATTTTCGCAATCACATGTTGACGGGCCTGAATGGCTTGTTGGTTGGGCTGCACATACATTGGTCCTGGGTCAGGGTCATCTGGCGGTGCTGCCACCTCACCAAGTGGTATGCCATGCCTGTGCTCGACATTGTGCAGCACACCACAGGCCAGCACAATGCGGCACACCTTGTCAGGGCGGTATAACCGCATCCCCCCAGTCCTGTCAAGGCAGCGCCACCGACATTTCAGCTGCCCAATCGCCCGCTCTACAACTGACCAAGTGCGAGAATGGGCATCATTGTATCTGCGCTCTCGGTCAGTTTGTGGGTTGGTGAGGGGGGTTAACAGCCACATCTTTAGTGGATAACCATGGTCTCCTGAAGGGTTGTTTATAAAAATAAATAATACAATTAGATAGAACCATAACTTTAAATGCATCACTCACCAAGAAGCCACCCATCGCGCACCCTGCCAGCTTGGAGCCTCATCCCAACCATGCTATTCGTAAGGATGTATGAATCATGGGTTGACCCAGGCCACCTTGCCACAATATTTGTTTGCTGCATTTGTGCATCACATATAATCTGCACATTTATTGAATGGAAATGTTTCCGATTCACATATGCAAATTCTTCTTCAGATGGTGCCTTTTTAGCAATGTGTGTGCAGTCGATCGCTCCGATTACATTAGGAAAACCGGCTATCGCTGCAAATTGCGTTTTAATATTTGGCTGGTCAACTGCATCATATGGGAACCTTATATACCTGGTAGACATGCAGAGGATCCCGACCCATACCGCTGGTATTGCGCGGCTCAAAGACCAGGAAACCAAGAGTTGTCAGCACCTGCAAGGGAACGGGTATTGCGTGGCTCCTCGGTGTCTCTCTCTCTAGATTCGGACCCAACTCATCACAGAGCTCCCAGCGGATAGCCCTTGGAAATCTGAGACGGCTGATAAGCCAGTCATCATCCTGGGCCAGAAAATCACTGTGGTCCCTAAAAACTCGTTCTCTTCGGATTCTGCCATTAGCAATGTCCTCTAATAAGGCCAAGGCTGCCATTGCCATAGACTAAGGGTTGTATCAATTTGCATATGCTTTTATATGTTCTTACTTAATTGCATAATTGATAGAATATTCCCATAAGGCTCGTGTGACAATATATGTCAATTATTTTATAAATGGCAAATTAAAAGCAATGCTTCCCACAGGTGGTGGTGCGATAGACTTGTAGAACAATTCGTTACCTGTGTAATGTTTGCAACTTCACTTCATTGCCTGTAAGAGTCGCCAACGCACAAAAACAATGAGAAATGTGCGTACGCCAGATATGAAATTGGCATGGAGGCATGCACATTCTCACGTTAATTTCACTGTTAGTACATCCGACCGTGAGCGTGAAAGCTGGCGTACGCAAAGTTTTGTGCGTACGCAAGATTGATACATGAGGCCCCTGGCCTTATGTTGGGTTTTGTTTGTTTTATTATATGTGACAGCAGTCGTCTGTGAGGGGCTGCTGTCTTTTACTTTCGTTTTGTATTTGTTTATCGTATTATTAAAGTTGAATAATAAATAATAACGGTGAATGTTCGCCGGTTCCCGCCTCCTTCTTCCCACAACAACGAACTGTGTTACAGTAAATATGAAGCAATTTTCCATATTGATTTTTCACAGGTGTTTTACCCATATTTTAATGAAGGCATTGCATTGTGTTTTTGAGTTAAAGGAAATGTCTGTTAACTTAACAGATAATGTTCTGGCAGAAATTCGTTTTTCTTTTCTTTTCTTTTTTTACAGCATACAAATCCTTAAATATGAGATAATTTACATGAGAAGCAACGTTGCATAAGATTTTAAGACATGTTTTCATCGATTTTATCTATAAGTGTAGACTATTAAGTAGCCTATCTAAGTACTATTAAGACTATGAAAAGTCCTTAAGTCTTATGCATTGTTGCATCTCAAGTAAATTTATCTCAAATTTCTAGATCATTTAACTGGAAAGCTTAGCAGCGTATTAACGTCAAATTGAAATGGGTGTCTTTGTGCGCTGTATGATAGCTAAGTGTAAGTAAACAGGCATTGAATGTATTTGCATTAAATTTACTAAGTTGTGCTTCCTCTAAACATTATCTCTCAATATAATTATAATTTCTCATTCCTAGACTCCTTTTCCGTCAGAGTAACACCCGGTCCTGTTGTCGTAGTCCGTGGAGCAAAGGCTTTTCTTTCATGTGAATTCGAGCCAGACGTAAATATCCTCCAACTGGTGGTCAACTGGCAACGGGAAGACCCAGGCGAAGCTGCACGAGTGGTTCACAGCTTCTACTACCAGACGGACAAGCTTGAACTACAAGACTCAGATTATAAAGGACGAACAAAGTTAAACCACAGTGAACTTGCTAAAGGAAATGCATCTCTGAGTATAGCAAATTTTGGACTGAAGGATGCAGGGAAATACGTGTGCACAGTGAGCAACAGCAAGGGAACTGGCAAAGGAGAGCTACAGCTGGTCTACCCAGGTAAATGCCAGCGTTATTTTAGTATATTTAATATACTGTTATAGATTTTATTAATATTTTCAATTTGTTTTTATTCTTATATTTAGTTTTTATTTTAAGTTTGGTGATTTTGTTGTGCATTTTTGTAATATGTATTAACTTTTTTCAAATATGTCTGTATGGTTTTATTAATTCTAAGTTTCAATTACTTTACTACATCAAGTTAAATAAAATAAAAAATAGTTTTGGTTGTGCTTCGGTTCTGCGTGACTGTGCGGATGAATATGGTTATCCTACTGCTCATTAGACAATAACTACTAGGCTTAAGAGATATAACCAGGTTAGATGGAAAGGATCTCAAGCTGACTAGGAGACGTTATTGTAGCTTTACCCATTAATAGACACGATACTTCCTTGAAAATAAATTCCAGCACAGCGCTAAAACAACCATAAAGAAATGATCTTCACAATAGATAATGCTTTACAATGAACTCTGCTAGAGAGCGACATATGGCAATTTATCTGTTCAATAAAATAACATACTCACCTGTTGTATAATAAAAACGCCATCTTGCGTCACTTTTACAACATTTCAAATCCCTCAGTTTTCGCCATCTCCGAAAAGCCAAGCCAGTGTTGATTCTTGTTTTATTACGAGATCTGTCGCTTTCTATTTTTGCCAGCAGACAATCTTCTCTGTTCTGTTTATATATATATATATTTATATATATAATTTTTATTTATTTATTTATAATTTTCTTTATTTATAAATGTGTGATTTCCAGGAGGTTTGAGATTTTGCTGCTCCATATCAACCTTTCTCACTCGTTGTGACAACTAACCTCTGCCACTCCCACACAAAACAAGCGGCAAAGTAGCCGGAGCAACTTTTCTCTAATTACGGATATGACAAAACACACACGAGAGTGACATATGTACGCAATTTCCCATAAAAACCATCCCGACATTTCTAAAATGAAGGCCAGTTTTCACAGACAGGGCTTAGATTAAGCAAGGATCAGGCCTTAGTTCAGTTAGGACATTTAAGTAGCTTAGAAAAAAAACATTACTGATGTGCATCTTAAGACAAAACAATGGCACTGACATATTTCAAAATAGGCCAGTGCAAGTTGGTTTCAGTTAAAACATCTCAAACATGCATTTTAGTCTGGGAATAGGCTTAAGCCTTGTCTGTGAAACTGATAAACACTTAATAATAAGCTTACCATAGTGAATCAGAGTTAAACAAAAACACATTTTGGAAGAAGGATGGATGATGTATTGACTCATTATTTAATTATTGTTCATTTTGAACAAAAAAAGTTACATCGTGTACCTTTAACTATAATTACTCTGCCAAACACTAGAAGTCACCATTCAAATTAAATCAATCGTTCTGTAATTATTTACTTATCCTCATGGTGTTCCAAACCCGTATTGCAATGTTTTAGGTGCAACATAAATGAAGGAATTGGAACTAACGAGGGTGAGTAGATAATGACAGGGAATTTCTTTTTTAGTGTGAACTATTGCATGACTATCCAACTTTAATGACTATCCAACTTTTGTGTTGAAACTCTGTATTCTGAACTAATGCATATACCAAGTCAAATAGATTTTGACTTCTTACAGTTAGATGTGAGAGATTTGAATGAATGTATTTGATTTGGTAAATCATTGTTTGTGTGTTTTGTGTCTTCAAGCCTTCTATTCCGAGCCGAGGTTAAGCATCCATCTCAATTCCTCCACTGTGATGGTCCAGTATGAGATGGAGGGCTACCCGAGGCCAGAGATCCTGTGGCTGGGGTCGGGGGATCAGAATCTCACTGACCACCAGGAGGAGGTCTCGTCTGCATCAGATGGAGGGCTGTACTACTTAAAAAGCAGCTACGTAACCCAGAATTCACCGTTCAATATCACGTTTACTCTAAAAAACCCTACAGCGCATCAGGAGCTACAGAGGCATGTTCTCCTCAGCTATGGTAAGCATCTTTTTTAGGGGGAATGTTTTTATTAATTTTTTATTGCATGGCTCTATGGGATACTAGTTTTCATTTGATCAATCATTTGATTAATTTTATTGTGTTCCAAACCGATGTTGCAAAAATATGAGGATTTGACGGATTTTTACAAACGTTTGGGGTCGGTTCAATTGTGGAATATTATTACAATTTAATAAAACTTTTTTCTATTTGAATATATTTTAAAATGTAATTTATTCCTGTGATGTAAAGCTGAATTTTCAGCATCATCACTCCCAGTCTTCAGTGTCACATCATCCTTCAGAAATCATTCAAACATGCTGATTTGCTCAAGAAACGTTTCTAATTATTATCAATGTTAAATCAGACAGCTCGTGCAAAGTATGGTGATTCACAAGTATTAGCTGATTCAACAACCGCATATCTTGGTTCTGTGAAACACAGCAAAGCCAATGATAACAACGCAACCTTTTCAGGCCTTCCCGGTTCCCGCTCTCTAATCTCTCTCCAGCACTGGAAAGCTTCTCCAATATTAACATGATTCCTAAAGCTCTTGCCTGATTGTAACCCTTCTTTTTCCAATTATATTCCTCTGACCCTTTCCTCTGGTAATATCGCAGCCATCTCTCTTTCTACAGTCTTTCTACAAATGCCTGGCTTGCTCACTCTCTCTCTCTCCTCCCCCATCACGAGTGGACACGCCCCCGACTGCCGATTGGCTACAGGTGTGTTTGGTGCTCAGTCTGATCTTACAGTTTTTCTCAATTGCTAAAACACAATTTCTGAAACCTTGCTCCTTTTTCTGAAAACATTAAGCACAAAACCTCATCTTCAAGCACTATTTACAAAACTCTCAAATCAAAAACAAAGTGATCACAATGATATACACTATCAAGCAGTCAGTAAAGAATACACCAAAAAATAGAAAACACATTGTTCAAAACATATAGTTCTCGAAAGATATCTATGGACTGCTATTCTGTTTGTAGACTTAACCGTGACACCTTACTGTACCATCAAAAAGCTCAGGGAGAAGTACATTTTTAATCTCAAAACAAATTTAATATTTTTCCATCATTGTCTTTTGATGAACGAAAACATGTTCTATCATAGTAGCTCAAAATTGATCAGAAATTACTAATCTGCTTTGCTCTTTGCAAATTTTTTTTTTTTTCTCCTCCTAGTACCTCTATTTTTACAGCACTGTACCCTGCATCGCCCAAACTTGTCCTTTGTCTCTGTGATACAGTCATTCTTGTTCTTTGTTGATATGAACCTGCAACCAGTCAAAATCTATTGAGCAGTCAGTCCTATTAACAAATGGAAAGCACAATGTTCAGGGCCATACAATTTGTTCATTGTACAGTATACAGCCTACAATGCACTGTACTACAGTATTCAATACTAAAATCAAAGGAGTAAACATGTGATCAATGTGCTGCTTCTTGTCTTTGGGCATCATTTGAAACAGGTTAAATCAATTTTGAGTGGTTGTGTTCAATGACATATGGTCTTTATTTGTATTTGATTGTTGCCACTTGTGTTTACCAGTGTGGATGACATGCATTAGAGTGCAGAATGTGTTTAGAGTTTTGCTGAAAAGTCTAAGTGAGATCTGCAAATTGTGTTTTACCATGTGAAATGGTTTAAAGGTCCCATGACATGCTACTTTTTGTAGGCTTTAATATAGTCCTTAATGGTCCTTAGTACTGTATCTGAAATCTCTTTCCAAAAATTCAGCCTCGGTGCAGAATTATAGCCACTACAAGCCAGTCCCAGAATGAGCTTCCTTCAGACGGGCCGTTTCGGTGTCTGTAGCTTTAAATACTAATGAGGAGGAGAAAGGCAGCGCAAGGTGGAGGGTGGGTGTGGCCTTGACCATCTTGCGCAACGGTAACGTGCATGTTTGTTTATGTTGGATATATTGCAATGGCACGAAGACACGCAGTCGTTCAAGCATTTCAGTTTGACCCAGAATCTGATCCAGATGGAGAAGCAACGGATGAAGAAGTTGCAACTCAGCGGCTCCAGCAGGACGTTTCCGAATGGTTAGTTAAAAATATTATGTCTGGATACGGTACTTTATTCGGATGGTTTACAGTTATCATCATGTAGCTAATGCTAACCTACTGTTGCCTTTTCATGAGAGATCTGTAACGTCTGTAATTTATCTTATTACAATTACATCAAGCTCTGCGATCTTAAAATGCGGATATCGCGCGCGCCATATAACCAACAGGAAAACGGTTATCCAAATAACAAAGATGTGTACAACACTCGCGTTACAGTGTGTGTAACTTGATGCTGTCTACCTTTACATTAGCGCAAGTAACTGCATAGCTGCATAGCTAATGTGACAGCCACATTCTACGTGTAAGAAGCTAGGTAACCATAAACAGTAAAGCAACACACTTATATACAATTTGTTGAATTACTTGTCCGACGTTCAGCAAGCCCAGCTCTGTATTGACCATTCGATGTTCATTTGTACATCCAATTATTGAGCAATTATTATGCTTCGCTCGCTCAAAAGCCATGATATCTCTCGTGGACAAACTAAAATCGCGCGCGCGCGTTCTACTTCCTAGCTCATTTTCTCATGGGTGAGAAATATTCTCTGGGCGGGCAAAGCAGAGAAAGGGGAGGTAACATTTCTCCTTATGACGTCATAAGGAGGAGATTCAAGATCAGCCCGGTTGAGCTTTCATTTTCTCAAAGGCAGAGAAAAATAGCAAAAGCTCGATTTACACCGATTAACATTTTTAGAAACTTGGGGACCATATACAGGCTAGGGGAACTCATATTAATGTTAAAAAACCTCAGAAAGTGGAAATTTCATGTCATGGGACCTTTAAGGTATTGACAACAGACTGCACAATTAGCTAAATGAGTTCAGGCAACTGAGAACTTTGTTCAGCCAATGGGTTTTTGGTGTTTTAGCCATTGAGAACTGTAATTACTTTGTCTGCTTCCCGTAGTGATGCTCGCACAATGTTTGCACTTCATCACAGATAGGACGACATGCAATGTTTGTCAAATACAGCTGTTCTGACGTTTTCATGAAGCAACAGAAACACTTTTCATTCAACACTTTATTTACTGCCTAAAACAACACCTGTACGAACAAGAATAAAGTTTAACATAATATTTAAATACCAATAAATGAGCAAGCCGACTGCTCTCGAATAGCTCTATTCAAGATGGCCTTTATTTTGTATTTTGATGGCATATGTCACAGTGACGTGATGTCGGCACGGTGTCAAGCTGGAAAAAATTGCTAATCGCCATGCACTACTTCAAGTCAGATGCCAATCGGTCTGCGCAGTTATCTTAATAGTGTGTAAACATTTTTTGGAATATACTGCAAAGTATGATGCGATATGTTACATAATACATTTCCATATATGGAAAACTAGTGCTTATATTTTTCAATATACTGCAATATATGCATTGACCATGTATGGCAAATAATTTGTTATGTATTATTCAATATATTTTAATATATTAACACAGTATATTATTCTGTATATTTTCATATTCAAATTGATAATTCATATATGGGAAATATATTTTCATTCCATAAGGGATCATTGCTGTGGTTTGCCAAGAAGCAGTTGGTGAAATGGCAGTAGGCCTAGTTCAAAGTATTCCCATTGGACTTTCTGAAATACTCTCTTGTTTTGACAAATTGTTGAGTCAATAAAGGGATAGTTCACCCAAAAAAGAAAATCGCATTTAATTCAGAAACCCATCACGAGTGGCTATGCTATTTCAGGGAGATGTTGTTTTCCCAACAAAATATGTGGTAATAATGTTGTCTGGGTGTGTCATATTATTCCAAGTGTTTTCATTATTCCAAGTATGCCAAGTGTTATAAAACAATATAAAATATTTGTTTGTCAAACATCTAGTGATGTGCTATGAAGTGCATAGTGAACTATGAGGTTCTTATAAGACGAGATTTTCAGGGCACAGTGAGATCTTCTCGAACTTATCAAGCAGTTTGCAAAAAACGTGAAGCATGGAAGGACAACCAGTGGCAGAAATGGCATTATTTTGGTAAACAAGTAGCCTACGCTTTTTTCACGTCCAGACGACAACGTTGACACGGATCCTCCCCTCCGCTTCTCTCTCTCAGACACGCCATAGCACAGTTTGAGAATGACCAGCCAACGCCATTGACGCGGCAACAATTTTTCCTCTTTTGAACTCTGATATATCTCTTTATGTAGAGCAATAGCACAGCTCTACATAAAGAGATATATCAGAGTTCAAAAGAGGAAAAATTGTTGCCGCGTCAATGGTGTTGGCTGGTCATTCTCATCTGTGTCTAGGGAAGCAAGTATTTGTGATGTGTCAACAGCTCTGGTATCCAGGAAAACGTAGGCATAAAATACCACATAGACAAGCCACATTCAACAGGAGTAACTGTTGACACAAGAGGAATCTGTCTGAAAGGGATGGGTGGATAAACCCCAGGGATGGGGTTGCGGACAATGTGGAGTCTTTCCCACATAATTTAGGAGGAGCAAGTCAAAAAACGTTTTCCTCCACCAGGAATTAGTATGCTATTAGTATACTTCTTTAAAACTAAAAATAAGAAAGGATACTTAGTCAAATTTGTGTGTACTTCTCAGAAATATACTTAAAATTGCACTTAAGTGCAATAGTCATAATAATAATAATACTTGACTTATACTGTCTAATAAGTTATACTGCTCTAATTATATTTGGCCTATTCTTGTACTCAATCTTTTGATCGAGATATACTTAGAAGTATAATTAAGTATTCTAAGTATACTTGGCTAGTAGCTGTGTTTACTCTTTTGATCGAGTAGCCTATTAAATAGCCTACTTTTTTAATAGTTTTACATACGATTTTATAAACGTACATTTTTTGAAAATATTGATTTATAAAGAAAAGAGATATGTTCAGAATTTTTGTGTAGGCTACTGCACTGGTAGTGTAGGAATTTACTTCAAATCTACTTTACTCTTGGTCTGAATTTTCTGGATATCCATGTCTCCAAAAGCAACATTTTAAACAAAAATGTTTTTGCCAAAGACTACATCCGTACAGTAGCCTGGAAATCCAGACCTAAATCTGAAAGATTAATGGTCTGGCGTCGACTAATGAAAATCTGCCAGCTCGAGGGGCGGCACAAAGCATGCATTTGAAAATCTCACTGTACGCAATTGGATAACACTACGACCAATCACAACAAGTTATCGCTTAGCTACCAGCAGAGCTAACTGGTAGATTAGACTCTTACCGTATCCGGTCGGCAAAACAGCAAAAACGCCCTTCTTGCAAAGGAACGATTCGAGCGCAGTCTTCTGTCCCTCTTTTAGAGAAAAAGTCTAAATCTTTCATTGTAGCGGCCAAAGCCGTTTCAAACAAATGGTGTTCATCCATAGCCATCTTGCAATGATTACTCGCAGCGCTGTCGTCATCTCGCCTCTGGCCCGCCTATATCAGATAACTCGATGTGATTGGTGCAGCTCAGATAGAGGGGCGTATTTAATGAGCATCATTACTCGACACCAGAGTTACTCGCTGAGCAAATTCAACTTGTGCTCTCGCGAGAACTCTGGATTACCAGGGAATCCGTACAGTAGATTTGAAGTAAATTCCTATGTGCACTAGCCTAAAGATACTTATAATTAGGAACATATCTGTGTTCTTTATAAATCAGTATTTTCAAACAATGTAAGTTTATAAAAGTAAAACACAACTACAAAAGAGTAAACACAACTACTAGCCAAGTATACTTAGAATACTTAATTATACTTTTAAGTATATCTCGATCAAAAGATTGAGTACAAGAATAGGTCAAATACATTTACACTTTTCTGTCAGTCTAAGTCAAGTATACTTAAGTGCAATTTTAAGTAGGCTACTGTACTTTCTTATTTTTAGTTTAAAATAAGTATACTAATAGCACACTTGAATAAACTTCTTTTTCGCAAGGGAAAGAAAAGAAGCAGAAAACAAATCACTCCAACTCTGTCTATCTATCTCTCTATCTACACCGATCACATTTATGTAATAACTGGCAGGCTTAGGGTTGTGTTGATGTGAATGTGAAAATAAAGCTCAAGTTTTGGCCTGTAGCTCTAGGGGAATTTTTGCTGGTGTCAGGCTGTGATGCATGCTTTGTTCTGAGGCACTATCATTTATAATTAAATATAAACACTTGAGATAGTGAGAAAAAAAAAGTATACTACAAATACATTTACATATTTATGTGCTTAATATAAATACCCTGCAATTGTACTTTTAGTCAACTAAACTGGTATACTTAAAGTCTGCTAAATTGGAACAACTATTTTTGTGCTTAATGCACTTTAGTTATCCGGAAATAGTGCTGAAGTTCAACTAAAATATACTTAAGTATATTTGATTGGGCTAAAGTGGAACTATTGCAAGTATACTTTAGGTAAACATTTAATATATTGCATTTAAACACCGATATCATACAGTGATCATACTATCCTTAGTAATAGTGATATTAAAAAAACATTTTAGGAAAATCATGATTTGATAGTTTAATCAAAATGTTATATCAGTAAGTCTTAAGTGATATGTCATTAAATATGTTTATGCATTTGAAGTATACTTAGCATGAAAAAAAAGTATTTTAAATAGATTTTGGTATTTTTATTTATTTTTTACTAGGGATGACATGAACAAAACTTTTTAGTCTTTCTGTACTCGTTTACATATTTACTATGTATAGATTGCTATTGTAACATGTACCGCCGTTACAATAGCAATCCGCTATGGAAAAAGCACGTCTGCTTTTAAAGGGAATGTGAGATGACGCTCTGATTGGTTTATTTCACGTTACGCCCAAACCACACCTATGAATAATGAAGCTACTTCAGACCAACCCATTTTAGATTTGCGCCTGGCGCAAGAGTCGTTTATCCCGCCGGGAAAATAGCAACAGCGCCGAGACCCGCCCACAAAGTTACTTGCGCTTTGCGCTTGACACTTGCGTTTCAGATTGTTAAAATAGGGCCCTTAGTGTTTATTGTTTAGGGAAATGGGTGTGCGTTTTTGATAAATGGCATTATTGTTTTGAAATGTTAGTTCAAACGCCTGGTGGTTATAGTGTTTAAGCAATCGAGAAAAACTGTAATACTGTTTAATTTACACTTGGCCAATGTCTCTGCAAAATGAAAATAAATCCAATCTTCAGTTCTTATAGGCAATGCAAATTCAACAGCGTTCTTATCCTCAAAAGCAACCGAGAGGTCAAAAGCATCCCCAAAAGCAACTGAGCTGTGTCATCACTGGGGAGAGAATATAGCGCTCACCACTTTTAATGAAATGTTGAGCTTTCAGGATCTGACAGGACACCAAAGGTTGAATTTGTTGACAGTTTGTGTGTTTGCTTGCTGTGGAAAGATGCGCAACTGTTCATCTCTGGCGTGACATATCTGTGGCGTTGTGTGTTGTAGTAGTAGCACTGTCTGCCAGTATAACACGCTCTCACATGTTTATCTTTTTTTACCATTTTGGGAGGAGAAAAATTTACACATGTAGCTTCACTAATATGTTCACTTAAAGTAGGCTACTAATATGTACACTTGACGTACTAATATGTACCTTTAAGGTACTTTTATGTACCATTTAGGATGTAAGTGACAGCTGGCCCAGTGACAACGTTGTTCCTTTTTTCCTGAGTGTTCATGTCCCGTTTCGTTTGGAATGTGTTTTAAATGTATTTGTAAAACGTAAAATGTAAAATGTATTTAAACCTCGAAAGCATTTCAGAGGGCATTTACACCTATTTACACGGTCATTTCATGATCTGATCTAATCAGAGAAAATGCATGACTTGACCGGGTGTAAATAGGCCCTTTGTTGTGTGTGTGGTCCTGGCAAACCCTCCATTATGGGGACAAAATGTGGGCATTTTTTGGTCACCATGAGGAAAACAGCTTATAAATCATACTAAGTGATGTTTTTTGAAAATGTAAAAATGCTTAACATTTTCTGTGATGAGTAGGTTTAGGGGTAGAGTTAGGGAACAGCATATACAGTTTGTACAATATAAAAATAATTATGTCTTCGGAAAATCCCCATAAAACATGAAAACACAATTTGTGTGTGCGAGTGAGTTCTGGAGAGTAGATTGAGATTAGATTGAGAATCGGTCCTTCATTGTCTGATTGAATAGGTTTATCTCCATTGCACATTTTTTTCCCTCGGGACAATATTGAATAAGTATCACCCTAGGTAAAAACATTTGTTGTATCGGGTGTATTTTTTTTTTAAATAACCTAGTTCCCAAACCAGCATTCATTGTAAGTGTTAGGTTGTACCGTCGGTGAAGGTGTAAAATCAATGACGATGGAGAAGAATTCTCAATCCAGGGTGTTTATTTTGGTGCAAAAGTGATTCCCAAGCCAAAATATATACAGTAACAAAAACTAAGGCAAAAGAAATATATATATATATAGATATATTTTAAACAAATGGTATTACCATGCAACCTATGCATCACACTATTAATTACAAAATTATGTCTAAACATTGCAAAGAAAAATGTCTGAGAAATGATAGTTTCCCTGATTTCCCCCTGTGATGTCACTGACAATGAAAGTGCCCTTCCTACTGGGCAATTAGAAGCTTTAAAATGGCAGCCGTCGCTGCACATGGGTTTGCCAGTAGAGAGGTGACCCACAATGTGAGTATAACAGTATTTTATGTGTATATGTTAGTTTGTTACAGGGGAAATAAACTGTGTACATTTGTATAAGAGTTTGGTGTGGTTTCTTTGAATGTTAAATCATATAACAAAACAAAACAAAACATTTAGCATTGAGTCAAAACAAACAACCAACAAAAGAAAAGAAAATATTTTTTTTTTTAAACATGGAACTAAGCAGAGGGCCTATTACACCACCTAAACAGAAAAATAACCACACATCTAGTATACAATGTTATTTTGCCGGCATGTAGATTGTTTGTGTGTATTGGTGTAATCTGTTCATGGGTGTACATTCACTTCAGCAGTCCTTTCAAAATAAAAGTCCTTTTAGTCTTAGGTCACAGGCTATCTGTGACATTTCCCCCTCCCTCTCCTGACACCTCTTGAGGTGTCATTGAGAGAAAATCAGCGGTACAATTCTGTGCTCCTTTCCTGTACAGCACCTCAAAATCAAAGGGCTGAATGGCTTGAAACCACCTAGTTATTCGGGCATTTCCCGATGGTCAGTCTCTAGCCGAAACTTGCGTCCCAGCAAATAGTATCGCAGAGAGTCTAATGCCCATTTAATTGTAAGGCTTTCCTTCTCCACCGTTGAGTACTTTGTCTCTCGGGGAAGGAGCTTCCTACTGATATAGGCAATGGGTTTTAGATGTCCTTGTTCACCCTGCAACAGCACAGCTCCTAGGCCATGCTCTGAAGCATCAGTCTGCACAGTAAACAGTTGCTCAAAGTCAGGACTCTGAAGCAGTGGTTCCTTACATAACGAGTCCTGCAAATCCTGGAAGGCCCTTTCACCATAGTCCAAGTCACCTTGTTTGGGTGGCACTTTTTGGTGAGGTTAGTCAGGGCAACTGCCCGGTCTGAAAAGTTTGGTACAAACCTTCGGTACCAGCCAACCAGTCCCAAAAAGGACCGTACCTGCTTTTTGGTCACAGGCCTCTCAGCATTCTTAATGGCTTCAATTTTACCAACTTGTGGTCGGACCAACCCATGTCCTAGTACATACCCCAGGTATTGGGTCTCAGCCTTGGCCAGGCCACACTTGTCTAGGCGGATGGTCAATCCAGCAGTCTTTATCCTCTTTAGCACCTCTTGGAGATGCCCTAGATGTTCCTCCCAGCTCTGGCTAAAGATGATAATATCGTCCAAGTAGGCTGCAGCAAACATTTCTGTCCCTTGGAGAATCTGGTCCATCATTCTCTGAAATGTTGCTGGAGCACCATGAAGCCCAAATGGAAGAACCTGGAACTGAGAGTGTCCAAATGGGGTCTTAAATGCTGTAAGCTCCTTGCATTCTGGCTTCAATGGAACTTGCCAGTACCCCTTGCAGAGATCTAGAGTACTGAGGTATTTTGCTCTTTCATGTCTTTCAACCAGCTCATCTACTCTTGGCATGGGGTAAGGGTCAAACTTACTGACACTATTCAGTTTACGGAAGTCCAGGCAGAACTGGAGAGTGCCATCCTTCTTAGGTACCAGCACAATAGGGCTGCTTCACTCACTGGTGGATGGTTTTACCCCCAGACTCTGCATGGTCTTTAGCTCCTCTTTCATTACTGGCAGCAGTCTTTCAGGTACACGCTAGACAGGCTGTCAGATGGGTTTGGGGTCGTTCAGAATGATGGAGTGACTGATCAGGTCTGTCCTACCGGGTGACTCCATGAAAAGTTGGTCAGGTAAGCATCCCATCAGCTGCTGTTTCTGTTTCTCAGTCAAGTGATTGAGATTTAGTTCGCTCTTGCCTGGATGTCCAGGGATGTATTGCTCTTCTACCTCCTCCTCCTCTGCTACTGCTCTCACAAACATAGCGTTGTCAATCACTGGGGCTGCTGTGCTTTCGGACATATCTGATGATGGTATACGGGAATGCCAATTCTTTAGCATGTTGATGTGGAATACCTGCAGAGGCTGGCTTCTGGAAGGAATTTCGATTTCGTAGGTCACTGGACCCACTTTTCGCTTTACTTCATAGGGACCTTGCCACTTCGCCAACAACTTGTTTTCCAATGTTGGCAACAGCAAAAGGACCTTATCACCAGGATTGAAACTGCGTGTTCGGGCTGCTTTGTCATACCACTCTTTCTGCTGGGCTTGGGACTGGAGCAAGTTCTTTCGGACTTGAGCTGTGGTCTTTTGGATTTGCTCTCTCATCTTGAGGACATAAGTCATAATGTTTTGCTTACTGGGCTTATGTGTGGCTTCCCAGCTCTCTTTCAGCACATCCAAGGGTCATAAGGGAGCTCAAAAGGGGAGAATCCTGTTGAGGCCTGGGGTACTTCCCGATAGGCAAAAAGAAGGAAAGGCAGCCACTTGTCCCAGTCTTTGCCGGTTTCGGAGACAAACTTTTTGAGCATGGCTTTTAGGGTCTGGTTAAAACGTTCGACCAGCCCATCAGTCTGAGGGTGATACGGGGTGGTTCGCACTCTCTTAATCCCTTGAAGTTGATATACCTAGTGTAGGATATGGCTCATGAAGTTGGGTCCTTGGTCTGTGAGAACCTCCCGTGGTATGCCCACTTGTGAAAAGAACCTCAAAAGTGTTTGTGGATATCTTTTTGGCAGTGACCTCTCTAAGGGGATAAGCCTCAGGGTACCTTGTAGCATAGTCACAAATTACTAAAATGAATCTGTTCCCTGCCTGACTTCTTTCCAGTGGGCCAACTATATCCACTCCTATTCTTTCAAAGGGAGAGTCAACAACAGGTAATGGAATAAGTGGGGCATAAGCAGGGGTACGACCAACAGCAAGCTGACACTCAGGGCATGTCTTACAGAACTCCTTCACATCGCTGTACATTCTAAGCCAATAAAACCTCTTTGCAATCTGCATTAAGGATTTCATAAATCCCAAGTGACCTGCCCAGGGAACGGAATGACCTAGATCTAATACTTCCCTTCTCTGTGTCTGGGGTACAACCAACTGCATCCCGTCCTCCTTACTTTCTCTGTACAAGAGTCCATTATTCAGTACAAACCTCTCATCCAAACAAGCATTCACTTCTTTATTCTGTACCTGCTTAAAACAGTCAGCTAAGGTGGAATCTTCATTCTGGAGCTTAGCTAGGTTATTTGGAATGACAATATCTGTATCGCTCAAGTCAGGTTCCTCTGTCTCTACCTCAGCTTGCTCTGCGGTCTCTGTCAAGCTTTCCACACACTCTCTACGTAGCTGCAGCCTATCCTCTGCTGTAGGTTATGGCTCTGTGACAATAACCTCAGAAAAAAAAAAGGCATGGATTGCAGTGTCTTCTCAGTTTCTTGGAATGGTGTGTTTTGTTCTTGCTTCTTAGCCTGAGCCCTTGTTACTATTCCACACCATGCCATCTCTTGTACCAAATCAACCAACACTGGTAAATCTGTGCCTAGCAAAATGGGGTATGGCAGACTCTGAGCTACTCCAACCTTCATGAGATATGGCTGATTATGCACCTCGATGTAGACTTCAGCTTTTGGCAAATTAGTACTGTCCCCATGAACACAACAAACAGTCACAGTCTCCTCCTCACTCCAGCTATCTCGGGGTACACATTTGGCCTCTACCAATATGTGGGCACAACATGTGTCAACCAAAGCTGGAAGTCGTTTCCCATTCAACAAAACAGTGACAACTGGCTCTAAGTCATGTTTAGGGGTTGCATACTGTACTAGCCGTGTTAAATTTAAATTTAATGAGTTGATTCTCAAGATTGTATTTCGAGTTTTTTTTCTCGAAATTTAACGAGTTTTTTCTCGAAACACAACGACTTTATTCTCTAAATGTAATGAGTTAATTCTCAAAATTGTATTTCGACTTTTTTTCTCGAAATTTAACGAGTTTTTTCTCGAAAGACAACGACTTTATTCTCAATATTTAATGAGTTCATTCTCAAGATTGTATTTCGACTTTTTTTTCTCGAAATTTAACTATTTCAATCTCGCATTATAATGACTTTAATCTCGAGATGGTTTTATTTTTTATTATTGCCTGGCCTCAGAGCCATTGATGACCCTAATCCTCTTCCGTACTCATCTCATCCCTTTTCCCACATTTGTAGTAAAGACACTATAACGCAAACCGGAAATTGTAACGCGTGAGCACGCGATAGTTTTCTCGTGTGCACGCGAAAGTTTCTAGTAGTGAGCACGTGAGAGTTTTCTCGCGAGCACGCGAAAGTCTGTATATTTTTTTTTTTTTTTTTTTAAACCTTCAGGGGCTCCGTATTAAATTGATCAAAAGTGCCTGTAAAAACTTTTACATTGTAACAATTTTTATTTATTTATTGAAAATAAATTTCTCTTTTGAACTTCTATTCATCCAAGAATCCTGAAAAATCTATAATGGTTTCCACAAAAATATTAAGCAGCACAACTGTTTCCAACATTGATAATAATCAGAACTGTTTCTTGAGCAGCAAATCATCATATAAGAATGATTTCTGAAGGATCATGTGACACTGAAGACTGCAGTAATGATGCTGAAAATTCAGATTTACCATAAATTACATTTTAATATATTCCAATAGAAAACAGTTCTTTTAAATTGTAATTCTATTTCTAAATATTACTTTTTACTGTTTTTTGATAAACAAATACAGCCTTTAGAGACTTTCATAGAGACTTTCAAAAACATTAAAAACTCCACTGAACCCAAATCTTTGAACGTAGATAAAGTGTCATTTAAACTCAATATGAAATTAAAAGAAATTAAAATTTGATTCATCAGTGCACAATATTTCAAAGGAAAAATAATTTTCACTTTTATGTTAAATATGACTGAACATTCTGTTTGAAACGTCATTATAGAAGTAAAATTGCTCAGTTTTATGTTGACTGTAAGGTGTTTGGAAATGAAGACTAGAGTAATTTGTCAGTGACGTGTTCCTCTTGTCTGTCTTTTATTTCAGATGAGAACATCCACAACTCCAGAACATCTGTTGTGGTTCTGTCTGTATTGTGTACCATCCTCCTGTGTTCAACAGGCCTTCTGCTATGGTTATACTGCCGTGACAAGCAGTGACTTCATATTACTGGACTCATAATTCCTATGAATAGCTTGGAATTTATATTCCTGTGCTGTGCACTTACAACTACTACCAAAGTGGGCTTTTATTCTTGTATTTAAAGTAGTTATGCTACTCAACTAGTTTTTATATAAACCAGATTTGGTAGAGAAGTACAAGAAACCATTTAAGTTGAAGTGTGTGATTTTTGTTGTAATTGCAATCCATTAGTAGTAGTAGTAGTAGTAGTAGCCTTTATTGTCACTTAGTCACAAGTACCAGCGAAATTAGCCATCAATTTCATTAGTTTAGCTTGCACTCCCAAATCCTTCACTAGTATAGTAACTGTGAAGTACAACCCGAGAAAAAGGTACATTTCATGCTTTTTAGCCTTTATAAAAAGAATCAAGAATAGTCGAAGAAATTTTACAAAAATTACATTTTGCAGAATTCACAGCTACTTTTAAAATTGCCATTAATGGAAAAATATGTCCATAAAGTGATGCAATTACAATATCTAGCACTGCCTGAACACCGGCTCAACCCATTGCATGAGTTTGAGGCAGGACTATAGAGCCTCAGAAATGACACACTTCAGCTTTAAGACTGATATATTTAAAAACATTGACTGGACAAATGTTTGTTTCTGTATAAATATGTTAAATCACTGTAGTCATTGCAGCTGCTGATGTCAAAGGGTTTGACACACACACACACCACTGGAGAGGTTTACTTTCACCCTAACATTAAAATGAACAGAATATAATGACATTGATGAGATGCATTTTATTTTTTTAACTTTAGTACAAAAATAAGCTTGATTATGCATAGTCTTGATGTTTAAGTCATTTTAAATGACAGTATTTATTTTGGGTCATATTTATGTTTTCACAAAATAAAAAGGATTTTTTAATATCATTAATAATCATGAAAATCAGTCCAAAATATAATATATTTCAGCCATGTAATCCACATAACACTCCACAGTTTACAGAAACGACACCTCTCACATGCCCATTCCAACTAAGGTACAATCTTTCCAAATCATGTCATTTAAAAAGAGGTTTTGAATCAGTTGTAATTTTAAATATCGATGATGACGAAGATTTCTGGCTTTTCTGTATCATGTACCTGCATAGCAGAGTAAGTGATTGCTTTCACCTCTGTACCCTGCGAAACAAGAAAATAAAAGCATTAAAACCTTTGGAATCTGATGCCTGTTTAAATGAAAGTGTAATTTATGAACCACATGGAATTTCAATGTTTGCTTGAGTAACCAGGGCCAGAAACGCCCAACCAATGGTTTGCTTGGACATTCACCAGTGTTTCTTAAGACTTAAAAGGATCTGCTCGTATGAATAAACGTAGTACATGTTCACAAACACTTTCACAAGTTAAATAATGTAGAACACCTGGAACAACAGTGTTCTGTACTTACAAAAACTTTATTATGAGCTTATTTTATGTATGACGTTTATTATGTCTGGAAACAAGTGGACTGAAACAGATGAATGTTCCACTATTCATATACTATTTAAGAGATAAATCAGACTTGGGTATAAACAGCTCAGTAAAAATGTCAAGACACATAGTACAATATAACAAGTTTGGTAAGTACGATCATAATGTAATAAACATTATATAACAGTATTTAAGTTGCCTATAACATAGACAGTAGTCAGTATCAACACAGTCATGTTTGTACAGCTCCAATATCTGTGTGACAAAGTTACATTTCATTAGTATATTTCAAATCAGGAATTAAATCTGACAATAACTGCATCATAAATTTAGCTTAAATCATCTAATAACAAAAAAAAAGAAGATATTTTTCAGACTGGTCCAGCTAATGCACATGTACTACAAACAGACTACTGTATTTAGCATTACGATTTCTCCCATTATTTGTATATGATTAGACTGACTCTTCTGTACTCTTCAAGTTCTGTACTCTGGTTCAGTGCTGATGCAAGCAACCAAAAATATGTCCAATCATGCATAGTGGTTGAGGTCAGCTAGAAGAGTCTGGTAAAGTGTTATGCATGCATTTTCTACAATCAATTAAGTGATTTTGTGGTCATTTTAATGTTTATTTGGCCATCTTGAACTTCTGACAAATGTGTTTTGTAGCTTGCAGAAGGGGCTGTGATTATGAAACTCCCATGACGATTTGAAAGGGAAGTTTTTATTTGTTATTGCGGTCAGAAAGAACAATACGCGTTGCGTCATAATCCCGGTGGATTTCCAGAATAGATTATCAAAAAATCAACAAACTATAAATGCCCACTGATGTGTTTCCTTTATAGGCTTCATTGCATACCAACATGAGCTACTGTTTAAAAAGATGTGGTTTAGATAAAACATTGCCTACCACAGATGTGTTTTTATTTTATAGAACACAGATGTGGCCACAGACAGACAGACTTTACCTGTGGGTGCTTATTTATGCTGAATTCTTCACCCCATCTACAAAATAAAAATGGAGAAAGAATAAAAGTTATTTTAGGTAAACATCATTCACACCTGTAGTTCTCAGAAAGCACACTGTAACGGTCGCCAGCTGGAGTGCCCTTGAGAGCCACCGGAGGGCACTCCACAACAGACCGCTGTCACTCATTAGCACTCATTGTTTTCACCTGTGTCTCATCTTCTCGTTTGCTCACCCTATATAAGCCTGGTTCTTTCGGGCATTCCCTGTGAAGTCTTGTTTAGTGTTTATACTGCATTTCTGAGCATTCTCCATGGTTACATTGTCTCTTGGATTTTTGCCTGGTTTTTTTATTCCCTTTTTGCCCCTGCCCGCCTGTTTGTTAGGACTGCCTTCCTGTGATTGTACCTTTGTGCCTGTGTTTGATTACGATTCTGGATTACTCTAATAAACTGCCTTTGGATCCTCAACCTTTGTGTCTCTGAGCAGTTTGTGACACAGACTCTGAAATCCCCAATTCCAAATACCTGCAGTGAAAGTCACTGCTGGGAAAGCCAGCCACAGTCAGGAATGTGAGTTCGCCTTTCGGGCACGAGGAAATCAAGCAGTGAAAGTTTATTTGATGCTCTGTTAAATAGGTTGGCTAGAATCACAATGAAAGGCCTGAATTGCAATGACTGTGAAGTATGTCCAACTTTACCCACATCAATACAGTATACTCACGAAAAGCAATATACAGTAGTGGCTAAAAGTGATGTCTAGAGTTGACCTTACAAGTTCAATTAAACCATCAAAATATGAGGAAAATATTTCATATATTTTTAAAATACTTTAAATAAGAGTGAAGAACAAAACACTTTGTTAAGGTATTAATCTGACAAAATGATTTGACAAAAAAATACAAACTACAACTTCAGGTTTTATTTTACCATGCAAAAAAGCTAATGTGATAAACACACACGAACTACAACATAATAAGTTATTAATAGTTTATCTGGTTCTCTCTTGTTTTTGCATGTGTTCATAATTTCTTTGTATGAGCGCCTGGCCCAAAATGATCTCCGCTCAATTTTATTGCATTATCACACATAAAACAACTGACTTCAAGCACAGCCTATAGCAATATGCTCACAAAATCTTTAACACATTTTGTATAATATTCGAATAGATGAAAATGTGAATTTTCTTAGGCCAGACGTCACTTTTGGCCACTACTGTATAAAATCTCAACTGCTTGATCCTATCTGCTTAATGAGACTAAAAGGAAAGAAGATATTAAGATATTATAAACAATAACATTATAATTTTCTGTAAAGCTGCCTTGAAACAATGTTTCATAGTGAACAGGGCTATATAAATAAATTTAACTTGACTTGACTACACCAAAAGATTTGGAAGCTCCTATAATGGCAATATCAAATATTTCATTGTATTATAGCAAGTGTATTGCCTTTCTTTTTTTGTGTCTTTTTTCCAGGAAATTTGATTCACATGTTGTAACTTGTTTTCTTAGAAACTCATCCTTTGATGAAATAATTTCACCACCATGAAAGATTTCCATTGAAAATCTCACTTTCACTATGAATCCGACAAAGAATTACATAATTTTGAGTCTTTCTGAATCTTTCCACAGCTTCATGTCTGGCTTTGTAGACCCAACCCAAAGGAAATAAGCTCATACGGTTCAAGACACAAAAGGTAACTGTTCTGCTGAATATTTGCGTAATATAACTCTGTGGGCCCTGAGGTGCAAAACTTTTGGGAAGGAGGTTCTCAGCATTCCTGGAGTCAGAACTTACCCAATCGAGCGGATTCTGTTCTGTATGCGGTCTATATGCAGCACTTTGACTTCCTGAAAAACAGGAAGAGGTGGGAGATTGTTGGAAAACAGATTGAGCTTAGGGAAAATAAAACATCTGTGTGTGCAACAGTGTTACCCTTGGGACGAAGAACAAATCAGCGCTAAACTTAAAGAGCCAGTCATCCAAAAAATGGAAAAGAAGTGACTCCATATCGTCTCCTGAAACAAAACACACCAAGCAATCACTTTTTGTTCGCTACAGCTACATGTTTTATTTTACTATGAGAGAGAGAAATAAGAAAACAGAGAAAAACACATAATCAGTTATTAATATTTTGTTGGTTCTCTCTTGTTTTTGCATGTATTCATAATTTCTTTGTACACAGCCTGGCCAAAAATTATGTATTTGCCATGTTTCCTTGCGTGATCACAAATACTACAACTGACTCCAAGCACAACTACACAATAAGCTTACAAAATCTTTAAAAAAATTTAAATAACATTTGAACATCAATTCAAGGCCGGACATAAATTTTGGCTGATGTACAATGAAAAACAAAAAGACAATTATTCAATTGCTTTTGCTTAAAGGAACTGTGTTGAACCTTTTTGACTCCAAGCCCCCCATATAAGACAATATTCAAAGGCTCTCACATCTAAACTGATCTGAACCAGAAGTAAATAAACTCAAAAATATGATCTCAGTTTAATGTTGTGCTTTTTTCTCCGTTGAATCTCGAAAATAGCTTGTTTTCAGTGTTTTTCTCCATAAAAGTCTGAAAAACAGAATAATAAAGCACTATACAAGTGGTCTCGTAAAATGTTTTGGTCATCTGAAGTCATGCAACGGCTATATAGATCAGTTTTCATTTCTGCCTCAGCACACTTTGAGAACTACTAGACTCAGCTAATTAAAACTGAATTAATTAGTTAGTCTACTCCTCAGCAGTAGACTAACCATGGTTTAATTATGATGACATAATCCAATTTAATTTCTGGAATTATATTATTTCTGGAATGTGGTCTGGTCTAGATTTGAAGCTTTAAAGATGATTCATATCAGAACAAACTCTCCTCTGACTCTGGCTGGATTATTAACTGGCGATTATTCACTAGATTCCAGTAAACGCATCACCTCACACTGTAGGGCAGGGTGCCATGCACCTCATGATACGATACACATCATCATAAATATAAAACATCATGACTGAATCATGACTGAAACTGGCAAACAAGAAAAAGATCAGCCTTGCTCTGTGTGGCCAGATTGGTTGGACGATCTCCAGCCCAAAAGCTCATCTAAACACACCTATTCTAAGGAAAACCCACCCAAAACTTTAACTGCCAAAATAATGTGATAGAATTTTACTGCCATGCAAATCAAGGTTGAAAAGGGCAATTTGTATCTCCTTAAAGCAGGATAATGATGACAAAATAATATTAAAAAAATTAATTTCCCAGGAAACCGGATCAAAACAGGGCAAATCCTTCAAAGAGAATTAGCAAATATGACTAAAATATTCAGAAAGAACTCATATTTAAATGTCAAAAGTAAGAATAATCCAATTTAAGTGCAAAAAGTTCCCAATATAAGTGATAGGAATGCAGCGTATTAGCAGGCATTTCACACACGTTCAGGTGCACACCATGACAAGACAAAAATGTGTAATTTATCGATACATATTGTAGAACATAATGCAGAACTTTGCACAGTCAAAACTAATCAAGGACGAGTCGAGTACCAGAGTCCATTCTGGACGGTTTAAAAGATGACCTGATGCTGGACAGGAGTAGTATAGTCCTATATTCAGTTTCAATTAAATCATTCAATTGTGCTATGATTTCAGAGATATACAATCATATTTACCAGGAGCCTTTGCGTCATCTCCTACCACAGGTGTAATATGCATTTTGAGAGTTGGTCAGTCTCCCACTAGCTTAAACTGAACCAATAATGGTTGCTTTATTTTTGAGTTCGTAAAATAACATAGAAACGAAGAGGAAAAAAACAGCTGCTTTTTGTCCAGCCACCCAATCCAGCTTTCTCCAGATCAAAAGAAGCCCGATTGGGCTGGAATGTGCCATATCTGACAACACAGCTGTTATGTTCACGTCACTAAAGTCTGATCCAAAAACAGCAAGACTGATTAAACAAGAAAGGAAAGAGCACACATTCCTTCCAGCACTATTTTTTATCTGTGGCTCAGTGGGTCTGTGATACGAACTGGAAAAAAGTCTCTATGCACACACACACACACACATACTAACTTTCTGCATTTCCTCATGGGGACTATAAAAATTCACACGCACACACACACACACACACACACACACACACACACACACACACACACACACACACACACACACACACACACACGTATAGAAAATAAATTAGTTTTTTCATGTCCTCAGCTAAATGAATCTTCCACATTGTTTCTGTGTCCGGACGTTCATCTTGTTTGTTTGCACTAAGGCTTTACGCATTATTACTCAAACCGTTTTTTTAACATTTTTATTAAATGTTAAAAACAGTTGCGGTTTAACATTTTTATATGCTTTATGATATGTTATATGATCATCTTGAATGATCATATAACACCGATTTTATCATCACTGCATTGGTTACCTATAAAGTTCCGTATTAATTATAAGGTATTGCTACTGACTTATAAAGCCCTAAACGGCTTAGCTCCAGTCTATTTAACGGATCTTCTATCGCCCTATAATCCATCGCGCTCTTTAAGATCACTAAATTCAAGGCTTTTGGTCATACCTAGGATATCCAGAACCACCAAAGGAGGGAGAGCATTTTCACATTTGGCTCCAAAACTCTGGAATAGTCTTCCTGATACTGTTCGTTGCTCAGACTCGCTCTCCCAGTTTAAAACTAGATTAAAGTCGCATCTCTTCAGCCAGGCATTCATATAATCCTACAGTTCAAACTACAATCCGGCCTCTAGCTCATAAATGCCAGAGGAGAACTGGCCCCCGACTGAGCCTGGGTTCTCCCAAGGTTTTTTTTCTCCATTAGGTCACCTGATGGAGTTTTAGGACACCATTAGGTCACTTGATGAAGTTTTTCGGTTCCTTGCCACTGTTGCCTTTGGCTTGCTCAGTTGGGGATATTTTGGGGATATTTAATTTAATTTTATCAATCAATAAATTCCTCTTGAAACAAACTTTGTTGTATTATTTTAATTTAATACTGTGAAGCTGCTTTGATACAATCTGTATTGTGAAAAGCGCTATACAAATAAACTTGACTTGACTTGACTTTATATAAAGAGTGATACACTATCATTCAAAAGTTTGCAGTAAGAACAGGTTTTTTTTAAGGAAAATAAATTAATAATTTTATTCAGCAAAAGCACATTAAATTGATTAAAGTGACAGTGAAGACATTTATAATGTTACAAAATATTTCTGTTTCAGATAAATGCTGTTCTCTTGACATTTAGATTAATCAAAGAATCCTGAAAAAAGCATCACGATTTCCACAAAAATATTAAGCAGAACAACTTGTTTAAAACCACTGATAATAATAAGCTTCATTGTTTATAACTGAGAATTGATAATACTTGAGCAGTAAATCTGCATATTAGAATGATTTCTGACGCTTTCCTGTACGATGAGTTCGATTCCTAGCGAATGTAAGAACCGATGAAATGTGTTTCTTGAATGCAATGTAAGTCGCTCTTGCCAAATGCAAAACTTTAAATGCACTGAAGGATCATGTGACACTGAAGACGGAAGTAATTATGCTAAAAATTCAGTTTTGATCACAGGAATAAATGATAGAAAATATTATTTATTATTATTATTATTATTTTAAATTGTAATAATATTTCACAATATTAGTTTTACTGTATTTTTGATCAAACAAATGCAGCTTTGGTGAGCATAAGAGACTTCTTTCAGAAACATAAAAAAAATCTTAAGTATTCCAGACTTTTGCACCATAAACAGAGCCTTTCTTCATAAAATTCCCATTGTTGTAACTCTCAAATCTCCTTTGTACTTTTCAAACCCACCATGTCACAATCGGTCACATGACACACAAAAACCAATGGAATTTAGAGAAGCTCAAATGAGATTTGAGATTAAAGCCTACAGGTTTAGTTTTCCATTTTTGGTGTTATTTATTTAGGGTTTAATACAGTAGAATCCTGTAATTCCAGTTGGTCTGAAAAGAAAAGGTTGAATATTGTTTCCCACCTTCTGATTCTACTTCTACAGTGTCAGTGGGTTCCACAGTTTCTGTATCCGTCATGTAGCCAAACATTCCCATTGCACACTGCTCAAAAGCCTCTTCCAGAGAATCTCCCCACGAATGAATCCTATAGTAAAAACAATAAAGCAAATGCGTCAAAGTTGGGAATGTCACTATAAAAATGTTTCTTCTTTAATCTTCCCTGCATCTGTAGCTTGTTAACCAAACATTCTTGCTCTTCCTGTAAACTTCCGGTACCGAGCCCAATGTTGAACAACCCATCAGCAGAAATGACATACTTTTCCTTTGAAACTACTGTGTTTTCCATCCGATGTTTATTAGTGGAGCTTTGAGATTTCCAGCTATCTTTGCAATAAAGTAACAGTACACAGGCAAATACTTACTGGACATCTGCAGTATGATCAAGATCTGAAACAGAAGATCATATTGCTTTGATGATGACATGATTTTGATTCACACTCAAACCTAAACTCTTAAAAATAAAGCTTCCAAAAGGGCTTCGCAGTGATCTTATAAAGTCTTAATCTTTAAATAATAAAAAAAATTTTTTTACATTTGAAGAAACATTAGAAAGAAACATTTTCCATTTATGTTAAATGTTCTTCACCGTCCATGCCAATAAATAACCTTTATTTTTAAGAGTAAATATGTGATGAAACCAGAATTTGAAAACATTGAGCAATCACGGCACTACAATATTTTACTTCCAAACACTTTCTCTTTTTTTTTTATAAGAGCTGATAGCATAAAAGAAGATATTTTAAAGAATATGAGTGACCAAACAGTTAATGGGTCCCATTGACTTCCATTGTATGGGGAAAAAAAATACTATGGAAGTCAATGGGGTCCCATCAACTGTTTGTTTACTCATATTCTTCAAAATATCTTCTTTTGTGTTCAGCAGAAGAAAGAAATTCATACAGGTTTGGAACAACTTGAGGGTGAGTAAATGATTTTCCTTTTTGGGTGAACTTTAAGATTGAGGTATTAGAACATTATATAATACTATATGAAACAACTACTTTGGGAGTATATCACAGATTATATAGACCCCAAACATTTAATGATTTATTATCTATAGATTACAGTCAATTTAAAAGATTATACTTTTACGAAGACATTTGTTTGTAAAGATTTTCATCAAAGGCTACATGTTTGTTCAGTTTTCGTTGCGTTTACACCGTTTTGACCTGCAGGTGTCGCCAGCGCGCAGTGTTTCAGCACTTCGAAACTACAGACTGTAAAAAAAAAGATAATTCTGCAAAGCAAATGAGTTTATTTTTTTCTATCGCTACTTCATACACGTTTTACCATAACTAATCTTAAAATTAGGTGTAGGGAATATATATTATTATATTTTAAATTATTTGTTATCATTACGTAAATTGTGCGTGGTGACGTAAACCTCAAGTCACGTGACCCAATTCATTTTCATGAACCGTCACAATACACTCGCCTGTTAATAGTGCGCTTCTGTAACGTTCCCGTCAAGTAACGTCCATACATTTACTTATATGTGACTCTCATGTATGAATGACATACTTTTAAGGACATTTAAATCACGATTAAGCACGTTTTGTTTGTGTTCGTCACTGAATCTACATGACGCATGCGGAATAGACAGTGAATTTGATTTCACTTACACTCATATTTCCTGGTGATTGGAGGGTATTTTGACTTTGTTGCTTTTTGCGCTTCCGTGAGATCAAGTTCGCGTTCATTCATTGTCCTGGTCCGAGTTATTTTATTCCTTTGTAGGAGTTATCTCCGTGAAAACATGCTAGACGTGTGAAGACAGAAACAGTGAACATGAGTGAACTATGTTATCTTATTTCACAAGAGTCAAAATAAAAGTCCCGTTAGGACCGCAAAAAAAACGTAATACGTATTTGCAACAGTTTTATAAATGTAATCACTTTTTAAATGTATAATGTTTCATGTTACAGTGCAAGGTCGGGGTGAGTAAATTATCAGCAACATTTTTTTTTTTAAGTGAACTAATCCTTTAAGGAAAATTGCTTTGATGGATTGTTTCCTGTTGACATGCATCGCACAGGATTTGCCAGATGCAGTCATATATCAGTGATATTTTATCTTTATTTATTATCAAAGTAACCGTTCCAATTTTAGTACATTCTTGTATTGTTACACCCTAAAAGTCCATAAACACAAAACTGAAACTCAGGCTGAACGTTAGGTTTTAACTTCCTGACCGATTTCCATCAATCTAATTATAGCTTAGCCTACATTCTAATGCTTTCCAAAATGATTTGCATTGGTATAATGCTGTGTTTTTTGTTTTGTTTTAATAAAAAAAGTTGTTATATGTTTTATCTAAAATTATTTCTACATCATTAACTCTTATTTGTATTATAGATTGAAGAGATAAACTCAGTATCACCTGATAAGAGTTGAATAAAAAGGCCACCAATGACATCATATAGCCTACTTTTGCAAACTCTTTTAAATGAAAAAAACAAGACCTTTATCAGAACCTCGTTTACATAAAAATTACATCTCCGAAAAACATTGCGAAAAGTCAGGGATGAAATCTCATATTCTGTCTTCACAGCACAAATAGTTCTTTATCCATTTATAAAACGTTTCCACTCCATTCTGGTCACATACTGGGAAGGAACACAGACGAGCGATACAAAAATGTCTTAAAGCTGTCATAGTAATGGGACAGATGACCAAATGACCAAAACTAACTGTTGTAAAGGGTGTTATTCTGTTCAGAACAACAAAAAACACGGACCTTCTAAGCCAATGTCCCTGGCAAATGAATGTGATATTCCTCCTAAAAGCACAGGGAGGCAGTACTGTGTAACTTTAGTCATGCTGTCCAACCATGAAATAAAGAAGAAGAAAGCATGCACGAGAAAGTTGTAAATGGACCAAAGAATGTTCTGTTCATTGGAACTACGAGAAATATTGGTGATTTGTAAGTAAATGCCTTGTTGTTAAGATATAATATGATTTAACAGTAGGTTTCTGATTGAGTCTAACTTTTGTGAGTTGACTGACAAACAATGATAAACAAAACTGACAAACAAATTTCCACATTCAGGGTAAAATCTCTCTCTCTCTCTCTCTCTCTCTCTCTCTCTCTCTCTCTCTCTCTCTATATATATATATATATATATATATATATATATATATAATTGTAAAAACTTGTTTATATATAAAAGTTAAAAAAAATTTTTTAAATGTTTTTAAATAGTCTTGTGTGTGAATGTATTAAAACTACAAATATTCCATGTTGTCTCTGTCACTCAACAAAATCAAGCCATTTTCATGTAAATGCTGTAAGAACTGAGTTCACTTTTTTGAGCTGTTATTTAATTCCTTTAATGGGTGATTATTAGTGAATAAATGGAAAAAGTCAACATCTTATGAATCTTGTCTCAATGAAGGCTCATGCTCAACAAAGTTTTCCTTCAGTCAGTTTTCTTAAAGGAGTCTGTAGTTCTCTTAGCCGAGAACTCCCTTGCTAAACATACAGACGCAACATTTATATTCTTGCATCTTGAAAACAAGTTCTGTCATTGGTTCACTGACTTTCTTTTGTTGACTCTTTCCTGTTGTTAACTTGTTAGTGCATAATAACTTCCTTATACACTCACACATACGCTCAATTCCACTTATTGTCATTGAAGACTACGTTTCTTCTAATGCAACAATCTTCATACATTAAAAGAACACTATGCAAATTTTTTTTTATTTAAATGAGTCTCTAAATGTGCTTTTGTCTTTCACTGGTTCACTATATTAAGCCTATTTTAAGTGTTATTTTAGACCTCGGGATAGTTTTTGCGTACATGCGTCACTCGCCCGTTCATTTTTTATTTGTAGCTGCTGCTCAAATGGTGTCTTGGTAAATATGTAGGCGGTCAAATATTCAGTATCTCTGCTCTCCGTAATTAAGGTAGTCGGTACATTATCAGCTGGAGCAGTTCAAACTAAGATCATGCAATTTAGGCCTCCTCTGCAACATTTTTCCCCTCAGCACTCTAAAAAGTGAAATACTTAATGGTGATTGGCATATTTTTGGCACCTTCAGACTCGCCTTATCACAGTTTTACGAATGGCAGATTAGAAAGTTTGGTGGAGGAGCGGCGGTAGTTCCAACTTCAATATTATTTCATGATGTTAAACTGGTGAAATTACAAAAAAAATATTGAGTGAGAAAGGTTGACATGTTGTGGTTTCATTCTTTGTTTTCAGGGAAATGACTTCAGAGATCTTTTGATGCCAGAAATATTAGACTTTGTCAAAAAACAAAGCCGAACGCCTCCTCTGCAGAAAAGGCGCTTCCGAAAAAGCGTCCAGCTTAACATATATACACACACTTCCTTGTCCACAAATGGTCACCTCCTATAGATTATTTTTGGGTGAGACTTTGTACCAGGTGACATGACTGAAATAGCATTCTCTGTTGCATCAGCCTTCCTTTAAGCCCCCAAAAGTCAAACCAAAGTCACACACAGAGGACATAATAGTGTACAAATGTATAGCTAAATTACTTATTATCTAAATAATAAAATCTTCAACACATGGAGCAGCTAAATCTCAAACCTCCGGAGAATCAACCTTTGAAAAAAATAAAACACAGAACAGAGGAGAGACTGCTGGCAAAAAAATAGAAAGCGACAGATCTCGTAATAAAACAAGAATCAACATAGGCTTGGCTTTTCGGAGATGGCGAGAACCGAGGGATTTGAAGTGTTGTAAAGCGACGCAAGATGGCGTTTTTATTATAGGCCTACAACAGGTGAGTACGTTATTTTATTGAACAGATAATTTGCCATATGTCGCTCTCTAGCAGAGTTCATTGCAAAGCATTGTGAAGAGTCATTTCATTATGGTTGTTGTAGCGCTGTGCTGGAATTTATTTTCAAGGAAGTATCGTGTCTATTAATGGGTAAAGCTACAATAACGTCTCCTAGTCAGCTTGAGATCCTTTCCATCTAACCTGGTTATATCTCTTAAGCTTAGTAGTGATCGTCTAATGAGCAGTAGGATAACCATATTCATCCGCACAGTCACGCAGAGCCGAAGCACAACCAAAACAATGTTCTTCCACTAAATGCATGCAGTTTTGCTTGTTTAACTGCTAGAAGGGCAAAAAGTAACATAGTACCTTTAACTGTGGCCTAAGTATTTAAATAACTTATGGGGTTGTTGTAATGTTAATTTATGTGAATTTTGGATGGTTTAATGAGTAATACATTTGAACAGTGAACATTGAACATTCATTGGTTCACTGACTTCCATCTGTTGACTCTTTCCTGTTGTTAACTTGTTAGTGCATAATAACTTCCTTATATACTGTAATGGAAATTTTTTATTTAGCCAGCTTAAACCATATATGGTGTTAAAGAAACTGCAAGTTGCATATCATCTTCTCCCTCACAGCTGAAGAACGAGTTTAAAATAACATTTGCAGAAAGAACAGTTTGTTCTTCTCTAAAAACAGATGAGCTTGCTTGAACTATGGGCAAAATATATATTTAGTAGTTTTTAAAATGACGTGTGTGTGTGTGTGTGTGTGTGTGTGTGTGTGTGTGTGTGTGTGTGTGTGTGTGTGTGTGCTCGTATAACAAAAGGGTGTTAGAATATGTGTGACAATGGAAATAGAGATAACAGTGTACATGGGCTTATATATCAGAAAACACAAGCTCTAGTACGGAGAAGATAAGAAAGGGAGGTGTAGAAACGGTGAGTTTTCTTTGTATATAAACTGAGCAAAAGGAGAAGTCAGTGCGCTTCTCATTTCAGACTCTGCCTGTTGTGTGAACTGCCTTTCTTGCAAGAAATAAAGCTTATACTTGTTAACCTTTGAGATCTCCAACTGTCTTCCAATTATTGATTAAAGTCAAGAAAGAATTTCCACGACAATACTCACACATATGCTCAATACGTCTTATTCTCATTGAAGAATACGTTTCTTCTAAAGCAACAACCTTCATATTTGAGGTTGAGTGTGGGATAATTGTCCAAATAACTTATGAGGTTATTGTATAATTAATTTATGGGGAATTTGGGTTTAATGAGAACAGTTGAGGAATAAATCTGAATGTTTACATCTCTATTCAATCTGTTTCCCTAGTTGATGGTCTGGAGTCCTGACTGCATCGAAATGAAGCCTTCTGAGAATTTTCTTTGAGTTTTCGAGGGCCGAGACGACTAAGGAGAGAATGGAAACTTTGGTGCTGAGCAAAATAGAGGGATCAGATGTGCTCTTTTGCCAACGGCTGAAATATACAGTGAGAAGTATTCAGGTGCCCGATGGAAGTCCTTCAGATACTAAAACAGAAGCTGAACCATCCATCTCCCACTTTTCAAATGGTAAAAAATTCAGCTGTAATTTGTGTGGCATGGAGTATAAGCGGAGCTTAAACCTGGTGCGTCACATGCGAATACACACAGGAGAAGAGCCGTACACCTGTGAACTCTGTGGGAGGGGCTTCCGTCGTTCAGACTGGCTTAAATTGCACCTCACTATCCATACGGGAGACAAGGACAAACGGAAGCGCGTGAAGAGATTCAGTTGCGATCAGTGTGAGAAGAAGTTTTGTGACTCCACCGCACTCCAAAGTCATTTATACAAACACAGAGGCGAGAGGCCGTTCGCCTGTGCGTACTGCGACAAGATGTTCTTCAGTCAGACTGATCTTAAACGACACCACAGCGATTCTCATTCTGAAAAACAGTTCTGTTGCCCCGTCTGTGGAAGCGGATTCTCACGCCTCTCGACGCTGCAGAAACACATGCGGATTCACACGGGAGAGAGGCCTTTCTCCTGTCCAGACTGTGGAAAGACTTTCCCTTATAAATACTCCCTGGATATGCATCGTAAACTGCATTCAGACAAAAGTTGATGTAATGCAAATTCATGCATATCACATGAATTTAAGATTTACTCTAAGTTATTTTCCTGCACAATGCCAATAAAGAACATTTACATTTTATTACAGTTTTTCTCAGTTGCTTATAGATAATAAATCATGTTAAATTTTTTCTAAAACAAAGTTATACATATATGCACTATGAGTCAATTTTTTTTTTTATAATTCAGGACATGCAGCTTTACAACATTTGATGTCTTGTGATGTCATGTTATTTCCCCCCAAAAAGTATTCTTTAGATAAGGTCTGTAAACTCCTTTCAGTCTCATATCTCATCTCATCACATTTCAAGAAAAGCAATATAAAGGTAAATGGTATCACATATGATTGGGTAAACATGAATGTATAAACCACTCGAAATGTATAATCAGTGTGCGAGACAAGGTTCATCTCTACAAGAAGTCAAATAATTGATTGCCATCTAAGGTTGATTTCATCAAGTTATGGAGAGTAAATGCTCTGTTTAAATTTAAGCATTTGTGTTTCTGTATTTGAATCCTGAAATGTAGCCTTCAGTAACGTCTAAATACACTTTCCTCCTACACTTCTTATAATTTACCTTATTTATGCAGATAACCCTTCATTTCTCTTGACCATATACATTATTTCAATACATTTATAAAACCATATTTATTGAGCAACACGATAAACTCTCGGCATCTGCTGTGTAAATCACGGCAGGAATGTGAGGAACCGTTAAATTTACTCAGAGGGTTCACAGGGGTTGAATTTGAGATTGACACTTTCAAGGTGTAATGTAAACTGGAATGTTCGGGAGGTGCCCAGAGAGAAAAAAGAAAACGTGGGATGATGCGGGATGGAATGAAATGAATGAAACCACTCCACATAGGCCTACAGGAGGATGAGTGGGGAAAAGTACTCAAATGAACATTCTGCTCGCCAGTGATAATAACAGTATGTGACCGTTATTAAGCCACCACAACCTCATTTTATTTCATATATTCATTCAATTTAATTTACATTACTTTCAATGACTTTATGAATTTATACTGATGGTTTTATTGCAGAACAAGAACACCAAAGGATTTACACAGAGTCGGCTACTGTTACAGTAGTGTTGGGGAACACAGTTTGACCCCATAAAGAGAGACCAAAATGTTCAATGGAGACCAGGAGTAAAATTTTAAGTTCAATTAGTTGACAAAGTTTACTGAAGACATGAGTTCTCCACCCTTCCAAACGCCGTAGAAAATGAGAATCCAGCCTCGAACTATATCTTAGAACACAGAAAAAACAATATAGGTACATGACAGATCAGTTTATGTCATTTTCTAAAGGTTCTGCTTGGTTAACAGTAGGCTACGGGTAATTCCAGCAATGTCCGAACATGTTAAGTTTATGCAAATGTGGTTATTTAAAGACAATAAACGTGACACGTTATAAGTTCTCATTCATAAGAAGCTATCGGGATCACTTCTGATCTGTGCGGCTGTTGTTGAGACTGTTTCTTTGGCATGGTCACATGATAGGCATGCCTATCACATTCCTAACTAACAACTCCTGCAAAAACAACATTAGATAAAACACAGGCAATATCTTCCCCTTTAAGGTCGAGTCACAGCACATCGCCAATACATCCACACAGAGCAAACATGAGCTGACATTAACTTCTACTAATAATTCATTGTCTCATTTCAACATATAGTGGTCAATGGTGCTGTAAATCCTAAAGAGTTACGAATGGCAAGAGCAACAAAATACACGGACCTTCCAAGCCAAGGTCCCTGGCGAATGAATGTGATGTTCCTCCTAAAAGCACAGGGAGGCAGTACTGTGTAACATTAGTCATGCTGTCCAACCGTGCAATAAAGAAGAAGAAAGCATGCACGAGAAAGTTTTAAATGGACCAAAGAATGTTCTGTTCATTGGAACTACAATAAATATTGCCGGCTTGCAAGTAAGAGCTTTGTTATTAAGATTTAAAATTGTTTAACAGTAGGTTTCTGACTGAGTCTAAGTGTTGTGAGATGACAAATAACGACAAACAAATCTGACAAACATTTAGGGTCTCTCCCTACGTTATTATGACCAAACGTCCTCGCAAGGAAAGTCTTACCATTAAAATGTTTTGGTCCCCATGAGGAAAACCGCTTTAAAAATCATACGAAATTATGTTTTTTGAAAATGTTAAAACCTGTGACGAGTAGGTAGGTTATGTCTATGGACAGTCCCCATATAATATGGTAAGTACCGGTAATCCAACATTGTGTTTGTTTGTGTGTGTGTGTGTGTGTGTGTGTGTAGGCTCTCTCTCTCTAGGTTTAAGGGGGGAAATATATATATATATATATATATATAAAAAAATATATATAAAAAAATAAATATATATTTTTTTTTTTTTTTTGTATATATATATACAAAGTTTTCCTTTAGTCAGCTTACTTAAAGGAGTCTGTAGTTCTCTTAGCCGAAAACTCCCTTGCTAAACATACAGACACAAAATTCATATTCTTGCATCTTAAAAACAAGTTCTGTCATTGGTTCACTGACTTTCTTCTGTTGACTCTTTCCTGTTGTTAACTTGTTAGTGCATAATAACTTCCTTATACACTCACACATATGCTCAATTATTCTCATTGAAGACTACGTTTCTTCAAAAGCAACAACCTTCATATTTGAGGTTGAGTGTGGATTAATTTTCCAAATAACTTATGAGGTTATTGTATAATTAATTTATGGGGAATTTGGGTTTAATGAGTACAGTTGAGGAATAAATCTGAATGTTTACATCTCTATTCAATCTGTTTCCCTAGTTGATGGTCTGGAGTCCTGACTGCATCGAAATGAAGCCTTCTGAGAATTTTCTTGGAGTTTCGAGGGCCGAGACGACTAAGGAGAGAATGGAAACTTTGGTGCTGAGCAAAATGGAGGGATCAGCTGTGCTCTTTTGCCAACGGCTGAAATATACAGTGAGAAGTATTCAGGTGCCTGATGGAAGTCCTTCAGATACTAAAACAGAAGCTGAACCATCCATCTCCCACTTTTCAAATGGCAAAAAGACTTGGGGTAAAAAATTCTGCTGTAATTTGTGTGGCATGGAGTATCGCCAGAGCATAAGCCTGGTGCGTCACATGCGAATACACACAGGAGAAGCGCCGTACACCTGTGAACTCTGTGGGAGGGGCTTCCGGCGTAAAGACTGGCTTGTACTGCACAGCAGCGTCCACACGGGTAACAAAAGAAAGAGCGTGAAGAGATTCAGTTGCGATCAGTGTGGGAAGAAGTTTACTGGCTCCACCGCACTCCAAAGTCATTTATACAAACACAGAGGCGAGAGGCCGTTCGCCTGTGCACACTGCGACAAGACGTTCTTCAGTCAAACCAATCTTAAACGCCACCAGGTCGATTCTCATTCTGACAGCAAACAGTTTTCTTGCCCCGTCTGTGGAAGTGGATTCTCACGCCTTTTTTCGCTGCAGAAACACACGCGGATTCACATAGGAGAGAAGCCTTTCTCCTGTCCAGAGTGTGGAAAGACTTTCCGTTATGAATATACCATGAATATGCATTGTAAACGTCACTCAGCCAAAAGTTGACGTAATGCACATTCATGCATCACATGAGTTTATGATTTATTCTATTTATCCGTTTTTGTTTTAAGCCACATCCCTTTTATTGTTTTTTTTTCCTTTTCTTACTGAATCTCATTATACCTGTTCAGTGCCAATAAAGAGCTTGACTTCACATGATTTCCTTTTTAGTTTTGATTTCATTTGTCGATTTTCTACATTTCTTACATTTTTCAAATTATGCATACAATACTGTGCAAAAGCCTTAGGCACATTTGTATTTATTTATTTTGTATTTCCAGTTATTTATATCTTTTGCTGTAGTGTTTATCTTTAATAATCCAGTGAGATTTGTATATGCACGAGGAGTCTTGACACCTTTTGCATACAAAAATCTCACTGGAATATTACAATTAATGGCAAAATTAATGTTTGGAAATGTAAACTGATATTTCCTACTGACACATTACAGCAAAAGATATACATAACTGGTTTAAAATATTTTTTTTATGGTGAAAATACTAACGTGCCTAAGATTTTTTTTACTGCTTTATAAGCACTGCTCTATGAATATGATCAATTTCCATCATAACCTGATCTCCGTTAAAACACTTTATTTATAAAATTATGTTTTTCTTAATGTATTACTCTCCCCCAACAGATTTTTTTGCAAATCAATTTACTGAGCAATACTTTCAGCATCTTTTGACGACAGACGGGGGCAGCACTGACTGTCTTCGGTTCTGCTACCCAACCGAGAAGTGAAGAATGAAGTGTCAAAAGTTGGAGTTGCTCATTTCTGGTTCAGACTCCGAGGATGTTCCCTTGAACAAGAACATTGCAAGTAAGTGCTTTATGATTAAGATTTAAGATAATTGACCAGTGATTTTCAGATTGAACTTGTAACCTTCAAAGTGAAAACTCAAATATATAGGCATTTAAGTTAACATCTGAATACGTGCATAATGGAAAATAGGGCTGGGTGGACAATATCGATTAAATCGATTTTGTCGATGATGTTTCCCGTTGATTCGTGAGCAAACTTCTTCAAACATTATAAGCAAGCCTGCCATCCAATAATAGAAATAAGCTTTGTTGCTTTTGATATGAAATAAAGTGTCAGCTTTCATATTTTGTCACTTTTATCACGAAATTCATGCAATAAATGCCGTGTTGACGTGTTTTATGCCGTGTTGACTGTATTGAAAGATTTAAATCGTCTTTATAGGTGGGTGTTTAACGTCGCATTTAAATAGTTACGTGGTTTGACAAATGTATTAAAGAACGAACATTCCTCGTTGTTTTTCAGATAATATGAGGTTATGGAAGCTGCAACGGGCCGTTACACTGAAAGCCTTGCTTTTGCCTTTGTAAACATGCACTAGACTGAGGGGGTTTCCATTGCTCTTGCACCTTGTGTCTTTTGCAGCTGCTGGCCTGTTTTTGATGTCTTTGTTCTCATTTCAGTTCTTTGCGTCTTTTTTCTTTCACAGAGAACGCGTGAACGTTCTAAAACGTCCTTCTTTTAGAACGCCGTGTCGTGTCATCCGCAAGACGCGTCATACAAACATTTAGTTTTTTTTTTTTTATTAGCTTATTAGAGCTTATGTCTCGTGCCATGTGCCTTTTAAAAGTTAAAAGTTTAAAAGTTAAGCTTATTTTAACTTGACACATTTTGAAAACCCGCAAATATAGGCAGGTTACTGTAGTGGTGTTTTAAAATGTGTGTGTGTGTGTATATATATATATATATATATATATATATATATATATATATATATATATATATATATATATATATATATATACATACAATTATTTCACCAAGCTGGTTGCTCATTTAAACCCCCACAGTCGTCATGTTTTCATTCCATTTCAAGTTTGATTTTGATCTAAGTGTGGTCTCAGTGGCCTGTCTAATGCATGCATTTTGTCATGCAAATGTATGTTTACATGTCATATATATATACCAGTTCAGTTGCAGAGTGATAGTTACTTTTTTATTGTAAGCTATCAATAATTTTATAATAATAAAAAGATTTTCCATTATGGTGATAAAAAAAATAGTTAGCGAAATTTGTAACAGAACTGAGAACTGGGTTAGGAATAAGGGTTGGTTTAGATGCATGTAATTATGCATACTTTATAGTTATTACTACAGTAACATTTACTTATTATTACAGTGACATTCAGTGTTACCATTTTATTTTACACTTTTTTTTCTTCAAAGTTACTCTTTGCAATGCTATTAGATTAGATGCTAAATCAAAGCAAGTGTACAGTTGTTTTCAGAACTAGCTTTCTGCATTGCCTTTTAACCAACTGATGTTTCTTTAGAATAGTACTATATACAGCTTCTTTAGAATGGCCTATATACAACTAAGGGATAAATATGAGTGATTTATTTCTCAATCTGTTTCTCCAGTAGCTGCTGTTTCTCTTGGTGTCCCGACTGCATCGATATGAAGCCTGTGATCAAAAAGGACGAGTCTGATACTAAACGGGAGAGTTCATCAGAGACCCCAAAAAATTCAGCTGTAAATTGTGTGGCAAGGAATATATCCACAGCACAAGTCTGGTGTGTCACATGCGAATACACACAGGAGAAGAGCCGTACACCTGTGAACTCTGTGGGAGAGGGTTTCGGTGTGCACAATGGCTTAAAATGCACAACACCATCCACACAGGTAACAAACGAAAGATCGTGAAGAGCTTTAGCTGCGATCAGTGTGACAAGAAGTTTTGTGTCTCCACCGCACTCCAAAGTCATTTAACAAACACAGAGGCGAGAGGCCGTTCGCCTGCGCGCACTGCGACAAGACGTTCTTCAGTCAAACCAATCTTAATCGCCACCACAGCGACTGTCATGCTGAAAAACAGTTCTGTTGCCCCGTCTGTGGAAGCGGATTCTCACGCCGCACAACTCTGCAGAAACACATGCGGATTCACACGGGAGAGAGGCCTTTCTCCTGTCCAGACTGTGGAAAGACTTTCCCTTATAAATACACCTTAAATATGCATCGTAAACTGCATTCAGACAAAAATTTATGTGATGTACATTCATGCATGTCACACGAATTTATGATTTAGCCTACGGTTTATTCTAATTTGTTTTCAGCTATGCCCTTCTTATTGACGATTTGTACCTGCACGATGCCAATGAAGAGCTTCACATGGTTTCTTTTTTATTACAGTTTTTCTTAATTGCTTGCATACTACAGACAGTTTAATCACGTTAATAATTTTCTAAAATAAAGTTATACATATGCACTATGAATCTACTCAAAACATGCATCTTGTCCTGTTTTCTCACATTATTTTCCCCAATAACAAAGTTGCTTTTCTTTTAGACATGGTCTGCAAACTCCTTTCAATCTCACATTTCAAGTTTTCACATAAGATGTGCATGTACAAAACACTCAAAATGTATAATCATACACTGCAAGACAAGGTTCCTCTCTACAAGTAGTCACATTTTGTGCCTGTCAATCAAAAAATTTTATTCTTAGATTTTATTTTTAAGCATGCTGTGAATAGTTTGCATTGCAAAGCGAAATGTAGGCTACAAATAGTCAGCAATAACATTTTAAGATTTAAACTGTTAAATTCAAAATAAAAATAAAAAGCTACCATACCCCCTAATCTATCTGAGCTCCATCTCCTTTTCATTATATAATTTGAAGTTTTTATATTTTTTATTATCAGTTATTAAACAGTATTAATCCTTGTTATGACCAACTATTCCTCCGTTTCTTAAGGCAGTCTAAAAGATCGGTCATGTTGTGTGTGATACAATCGCATAAACTCATCAGTTTCCACATGTTCTAATATAATTACCATTTGCATTTTTATTGACTTAATTACTACCTCGTCGTCTTTGTTATTAAAGCAATAAGCTTTGAGTGCAATGCCATTTAAGCCCATTTATTGAAATGGAAGTTTAATTTCATCAAGAGTAAATGGAAAATAGATGCACTTATTAAAGTTAAGCAGGTGTGTTGCTGTATTTTCATCCTAAAATTAAGCATTCAGTAGCCTATCTGTATTCCTATCACTCTCTCTCTCACACACACACACACACACACACACACACACACACACACACACACACACACACACACACACACACACACACACACAGGCCTTATATTTATGCCTTTTACCTGTGTCAATGAGTTGACCGTACATTTAATCCGATTTCTGGAATATATCATTCAATCTATACATTTTCAGTTTACACACAGAGCTCATAAATTCACTCATTCACACAGGATGTGGTATATTACTGTCATCTTACAGGATGTATGTAAATGTGTGAGCCACTGTCTCCATCACATTCTTTCATAGCCTCCCATGTTTCTCTCAGTTCAATAACCCTTTTCTTTCTGTAATTTTTCCTCCTACACTTATTATAATTTATTAAGTTGATGGGAAGAGAACACTCAGTTTCTCTTGACAATCCATGCATGATTTCAATACATTTGTGTAAACACACTTTTACTGAGAATTGTCTCCCTCTACAGGAAGGAAAGGGAAACTACAGCATCTCAGTTATTTCATGGCTCCTCCCACAGTTACGTCCCGCCGCTGACGTTGCACGCAATGGCCACGCCCCCTGCGCGGGATCTTTCTGCCAGACTGTCAGCTCAGCTGTGGAGTCACCAAACATCAAGCCGAAGCACACCTAAAAATGACCGACCAAGGGCTGACGAATGAAGCAGCCGCCGCTGCGTGTAAAGACGGAAACCCCATCACTAAAGTAAGACACTGCTTTTGAGTCCAGAACTAGAGACCTTTCAGATCGTCGCTCATTTCCCTGTTCTCCATTATAACTCAAAGCACTGCAGGAAAATAGTGCGATTCATAACATCTCTCTTACGTTGTTTATTAGTGATTTATCCGCATCTATGTTTGTTACTAAACTTACTTTAAGTTTGTATGTGTAACTGCTTTATTGCTCAGTCAGGTGGAAATGCAATTAAAATATAGACTTGATTCTGTATGGAATGCGGATTGATATGTTAGTAACATATCAATCTGCATTACATTCAGAATCAAGCCTAATTTTTATTACTTTTAATTAACTTAAAGTTACTATGATGACCTTTGACATTTTACACAGATTAAGTGTTGACCTGCGGCTCCTAGAGTATCATACAGAGCAGTGCAAGCGGACAGATTTTACCATAAGGACACAAACTTCATATATCAGGGAATTATATTGTAACACTTTGTCCATTCTTTGAAAAGTCACGTCTTAAACAATCTTAACCAAAAATATGCTATAAAATAACACCTGTATCAGAGAGATGAATAATAATTCATTTAAAGTGCAAACATTTACCAGAGATTCCTATAGACTGATGTTTGATGCATTTGCAAAACGATAAACTACTCTTCTTTTTTTGAGCTGAACTGCAAGATATTACAGAATGACCAGATATGGATTTCCAAAAGCATCATACACAGCCTGAAACTGCATAAGCTGGTTATTTTCAACTCCAAATTCACTGCTGAATAATTTGAATCGACCCTTTTCACATTTACGGGTTTCTCAGAAGCGGAAGTCGTCATAGTTGGGTAAACTTCTATAGTGGTGAATGAGAGACTACATTAAATATATTTTTTGTGTTATACAGAGATAGATACAGAGAGATTGATAACGGCAATTTTTTTGTATTATTTATATTATTATTGATACAGTGTTACTCAAATGTCTGAGACCACTATTCATTTTTTTTTTTATTAGTCCTCCAAAATGGTCTTAGACTTTTGGTTGCCAATGTTGATCATTTTCATCGCCTTATCCATCTTTTAAATTATGTTCTTCTGACCAAAAGTTATTCATGCCACTGCTGTAGGACTTCATGATGCAGCAGACAATGCTGAGGGTTAAGGATCCAGTTAAATCCCTGGATTTCTACACACGCATCCTGGGAATGACGTGAGTTTACTACTATTGTAAAAGATTGCATCTCTCAGCACTGACATTTTCATTTTAATTCTCTCGGTCTTGATCTTTTCATTTGCCCGGTTTCACAGACAAGGCTTAAGCTAGTCCCAGACTAAAATACATGTTTAAGTTGTTTTAACTGAAAGCAACTTGCACTGATATATCTTACAATATGTGCCTTTGTTTTGTCTTTTATCTAAGACACGTTTATAAAAGCTGTTTAAATGGCCAGGGTTAATCCTGGCTTAATCTATGCCTGGTCTGTGAAACCAGGCCATTACTTTATAATATCCAAATGTGTTATGCATGTAGAAATGTTTTGCATTTTAGTTCAACTTTGGCTCATAATCAAAATTGCATATTAAAATGCATTGCAATAATGTAAAATGGGCTTTAATTGCTGACCTTTGCAATGAAGTATTTTTCAATGCGAATGTTTTATTTTAGGCTGTTACAGAAGTTTGATTTTCCCTCCATGCGATTCACCCTCTACTTTCTGGGTTATGAGGATAAGAAAGAGGTCCCTGCAGATGTGAAGGAGAGGACAGCCTGGACGTTCTCCCGCCGAGCCACTATAGAGCTCACACAGTAAGTTCAGATTAAAACCTTCAGCATCAGCCATTTAAAAGTTAACCACCAACCTTCTGCATTGAGTAGAAAAGCCCTTTACCAACCTTACCGTGATATCTGGCAGGTTCTGTTAAGGCAAATTCACACTGCAACCAACAGACGCAGACCAACATTCACCAGATTACAGCACGTCACTTCTCAGACATTCCAAGACCGGCAAATGCCGATTCAACATTTATTAATCTGCGAAAAAGAGAGCTTACAGGGACGCTTACACTGTTACGAAACCCGGTTTCACTTGCTGTCTGTCTGTGTCTGTCGGTGCTGTGTGAATTGGCCTTTACAGTATGCATGGCGTAAGACCTGAAATTTTTTTTATTGTAGAGCAGGGTTCGCAACCTTTGGCACGCGGAGGGATAATCACTGGCACGGGACATTAGCTAAAGAGGAGTCCCTGAAACTTACATACGGATGTACAATTTGAGGTACTTATTCCTTATAGTCACACAGCCAGTTTTAGTAAGTTAATGTGCTACGAATACTATGAAAGCACGTGATTTTATCCTGTGCTAGCACACAGATCCAACAAACCATTCGCGGGGGCCGAGGTGCGCGCTTCTGTGATTATCCCTCTGTGTGCCATAAGCTTGCCGACCGCTGTTGTAGAGCCTGTCATCAGAAGTCCAAAGTGTGAAGCAGTTTTCATGTGCTATTCTGTATTTCTCTTTTCTCTTTTTTTAATCAGTAACTGGGGTTCAGAGACAGATGACAGCCAGTCTTACCACAACGGGAACACAGACCCAAGAGGCTTTGGTGAATATCACAAGCAGAACACAACTTCTCCCTGTCATAGTATCGACTGTGATTGAAGTCGAGCTGGACTATATTTGTGTATATATATATATTTTAGCCTTTTGACTATATTCAAGATACATCTCCAGCCTAAATTGGTGTTTATTAATTTATAGGAACCGTCATTTGGACTAAACAGCCATCTTGCATGTTGCATGTATGAACTAAAAGATACAAAAAATATAGTTAAAATATTTCACTATATGGACACAAGAAACATTTCACCAATATAACAGTTTACATTACTGAACAGCAATATTTACCCACATATATATATATATATACCCACAGACTTCAGTGAACATTTTTGAATGATAATGCAAAACTATTCAAATTCAGATTTATTTTCTTTAATATATTTTTGTTTCTGAACTTTAAACCAGAGTGGCTAATAAAGCAAGTCATTAGGAAATGTAATGTTCAAGTAAGCAATAAGGTACAAGAGGCGTCGACTCCAGCAAAAACATTATTTGATGACGTGAATTCGCTGTATCTCATTAAACACCAGGACAAACTCCAAAACCCCCAAAACCAGACCGGCACATAACGCATCATAACTGCTGATGCCATATTTTTCAGCTTTGGAGCTTCTGACGGTTCCGTAGATGTCACAGAATATTCCATCGAGTTCCGTCTTGGCGATTTGTTTAAAATCAATGCTTGCGACCCTTTTCATCACACTTGTCCCAAAAGCATTTCGCTATCATTGTGACATTCATGATGTACACACATAAATTATATAAACATAAACTTTTATGTTAGATGCGATTAATCGATTGGACAGCCCTATGGCAAATGTAGTCATGGATAAAAGAAGAACGTAATATACTTAAATTACATTATTAACCTAAAAATGTCAAATATATTTATCTTAGGCCATATTGGAATTGCTGTCCCGGATGTCTATGCTGCCTGCAAGCTGTTTGAAGAGAATGGAGTGACCTTTGTAAAAAAGCCCGATGATGGTAAGTTCTTTTCATATTATCCTATATTATATGAAAAGAATTATATGAATATAATTATTTTAGTTACATAATGTTTCTCCACCAGTAACAAACTAGCTAAACTTTCATTTCTAAATATGTTAGTCTCGTGGAATGTACAAATTTAGGATGTTTATATTTGCATGTTTATTATGTTCTTAATAGCATACTCTTAGTATTTATGCAGTATGTCATATGCATATTTTCTGTTTGCATGGCATACCCGGATAACTTTTTTTAAAGGGGTGATGAACTTAGAAATACATTTTTCCTTGAGCTTTTGACATACAAGAGGTCATCATACTATAAGAATATCCTGTAAGTTTCAGAAGTGAAAACTTCCTTGTTAGTCCAATAAAAGCTTTTACTGACACCAGGCACAGCGAACGACAGGTTTTTCAGGGTGTATTCACACCTGCCTTGTTTGGTTCGATTGAATCGAACTCTAGTTCGTTTCCACCCTTGGTGCGGACCTTTTGGGCAGGTGTGAATACAGCAATCGAACTCGGGTGCGGACCAAACAATCGAACCGAGACCCAGCTGAAGAGGTGGTCTCGGTACGGTTCCAAACGAACTCTGGTACGGTTCGTTTACGATGTGAACATGAACCGACCCAATTGCAAGAAAGCACTGCGCCTTTACGTTTATTTAATTATTTGACTGCTCTTATGCTCTTATGAGGATACTTAACACAACGGACATTTTGGCATAATGGCTTGTGTTATTGTTCGTTCAAGTGCGAAAGAGAATTCCTATCCGGCGCGCTGTCTGGCCACACCATACTGTTGCGCGTCGTGTGTGCATCATTGGAATGGAATGAATGAATGAGTGTGTGCATCAGGACATTCACATACAGAGCGTTCGCTTTAGGGTGTACTCACACTAGCCAGTTTGAACCGTGCCCGAGTGCGTTTGACCACCAAAGCGCGGTTCGTTTGACTAGTGTGAGTGCTCCGAACCGTGCCCGGGCGCGGCTCGATTAGCCGGCCCTGGCCCGCTTGGAAGAGGTGGGCCAGAGCACGGTTCAGTTGGACTCGGGCGCGGTTCGCATGCAGTGTGAGCGCTAACCGTGCTGGACTTCATTGTGTTCAGTGAGAGCGCCGCTCTTCCTGTTTATCCCGAAACCGTCGCACAATAATGAAGTAAGCGTGCTCCGGCACGAATGCTGAAACCCTATGTGAGTGCAGGCCAGAGGGGGAGTGGGGAGGGGGGACAATCGTACTCGGACCCGGTTCATGGCAACCGTGCCTAGTGTGAGTACACAGTCTAATCGCGCATAAATGCTTGACGGAACCGTCTTGCAGCACATTGTCGTCTTCTCAATCCGAATTACAACATCGTATAGAATGGTGACATTGTATCATATGATGCTCATTAGTTTCTTCATATTGCGTTTGTAGAGCATAACACAAAATCAGTAAAAGAACGAATATTGCAGTACGAAATATCTCCATGCTGAGCCTTTTTTTTTGCACTTCCTGATTTCCCTACTTGAGAATCCTTGTCCAATGAATGGACGACCTTAGCACATGTGTGGTTTTGTTTACAAATTTTGGTTCACTTGCAAAAAGAGCAGTGTGAAAGCGAACCATACCAAACCAAAAAAACAAACATTTTATTTGGTCCGGACCAAAGCAAGTGAACTATCGGACTTTCCTGGTGTGAATACACCCTCAAAGTGGGGATCTATGATGTCAAAGGGTATCAAACACCGCCTCCGCAGGAGAAGATCAACGCCTACTTCAACACTGCCTGTTTAGCCCCGCCCACCCATTAGCGCATTACATGAAACACATTATAATATGCAAAACTGTTATCCAAACATCACAGTGGGCGTTTACTTCCAAGTCTTCAATGCGGCACGCCTATAAACACCAAGCGTTTCAGGAGCTAGGCTCAAAACCAGGGTAGAAAATAGCCTATTACTTATTCATTTTGATGTTTTTGAATGTAAAAACCAAGCGACCATTAAAAAAGCCAGTTCATGACCCCTTTAAAAATGCAAAATATCCCTTTTTGATTTCCAGATGTCACTGGAATAAGCAACAGAAATACTTTGTTTATTTTCATTTCATTTTCATTCTGTCTGTCTTGCAGGTAAAATGAAGGGCCTGGCCTTTATTCAGGATCCTGACGGTTACTGGATTGAGATTCTCAGCCCCAACAGCATGGTGTCCATCACTTCTTAAAGACTGTTGTTATGCTGTGACCTGATCAGAAGACACTAATTATGAAAATCAAGGACAGTTTGGGATGAAAAAATTGTGATTTCTCTGTGCTCAGTGAAGACAGACAATCTTTATGTATGACAGCGGCAGTGTGTTAGACATGAATTAGGCTGAATGTAACAATATAATGCAATTTGACACCTTTTGAAATTATGCAGTCCTGAGCTCTAAGCTTAACATTCTACTTTATTAAAATAAAATGTTTTTTTGAATTGATGCAGTCCCAGCCCTAAAACCCTACATTTTATTTGTTAAAATAAAGCAAAGAAAGCATTTTTGTTGTGTCACTCTTTTGTTGACTTTGAAAAAAGTACAGTAATGTTATTGGCATGTGCCCTTATTAGGATTTGTATATGTGGAATACAGCCTTAAGCACACTTTGCAGGTTTGAACGTGCTGGGACAGGGTTTGAATGAACAGGGTTCAAGAAGATCAATTGCTCAAACAGTTGATCAGCATTAAAATGTGACTTCAAGCAGAGTTGGCTTTCAACAAAAGCTTAAAAACTCGTATGTGTGGTTGTAAAATGGGTTTGGTCAAAGTGAAGAATCTTGCATGGGAAGGATCCAACCCGTTTCTAGATTCACGTTATGATAACGAATGCCATTGGTATAATCGGAATGCATCCTCTTGAGGATCTGTAATAATAAAGTTTAGTTTAGTTTAGACTGGTGTCTATCTGCTAAAGCTGTTCAGTTTTTAAGGCCTTCTACAATTAAATGCGGAAGGACAATGGGAAGTTGAGCTGAACATTAGCTTCTTAAAATTGGTTTAAAGGGATAGTTCACCCAAAAATGAAAATTGTCATCAATTACTCACCTTCCAGTTATTCCAAACCTGTATCTTTCTTCTGTTGAACACAAAAGAAATGATTTTAAAGAATGTTCGTCACCAGACAGTTGATGGCACCCTATATAGTAAAATACACCCTTAGTGTTTTTTTTTCTTCTTCTATGGAAGTTAATGGGTGCCGTCAACAACTGTCTGGTGACCAACATTCTTTAAAATAATTTCTTTTGTGTTCAACAGAAGAAAGAAATTCATACAGGTTTGGAACAACATGAGGGTGAGTAAATGATGAGCGAATTATCTGAGCTTTCTGAGCCCTCAACCGCTCCGGAGGAAGAAGTACATTATACCTCATGAGTCCACTAGAGGCGCTGTGAAACAAACGCGTAACATACGGGCGCCTTATAAACATCCGGTTAGGTGTTTTTCTGTTGAACGAATGGATTTGTGGCTCGTTACAAATTAGTATTTAACACATTTTACTTATTAATTGATATATAAATTTAACATATTTGGAGTCAAGAGAGCTTTGTTTCCTTCTCGGTCTGCTTTAGGCGGAGACAAATCGAGTCTTTATTGGTGTTGGTGAGTAGAAGCTTATAGACGATAACGTCACATTTGCTCTAATGTAACCGTGCTATATTTCATTGATTTTACCACGAACCTAGCATGTATCATTGTATCTTTGAGTAATACTTGTGTTTTTATTGTTAATGCGAATGACGATGAATGTTCGGTTATGTTTATAACCGCTGAGAAACCGCAATTTAGTGACATGAAACATTTGTTTGTGTTGAGACATTTAATCATATATTTTTTTTACTGGATATTCATATCCTTTACTACATAACAACTATATAATGATGCTCAGACCGTTTATGCATTATTGATGTTATTGTAAACATAATTTTCTTCTCACAGAGGTTTGCCATTTTATTATTCAAGCCCATTCAAGAGTGTCAACTTGTTTTTAATTTAATTATTTATTTAACTATATATTAACATTTTGATCTTTTACATTTATATGTGTAATTGTATTTATCATGGTGTTATTGATGTTTTAAAATAAGACAAACCAACTAATACATTTTGGCCTGGTTTCACAGACAGGGCTTAGATTAGGCCTTGGTTCAGTTAGCTTTTATAAATGTTCCTTAAAAAACTAAAAAAAAAATTGGAACTATAGGCTTAAGCCTTGTCTGTGAAACCGGGGTGTTAGATTTCATTTTACAAAAGATGAACAGTATGGAAAGTGACAGGACAGGGAGAAAGCAAATGTATTAAAGGGATAGTTCACTTTAAAATGAAAATTAGCCCATGATTTACTCACCCTCAAGTCATCCTAGGTGTATATGACATTCTTCTTTCAGACGAATGCAATCGGAGTTATATTAAAAAAATGTTCTGGCTCTTCCAAGCTTTATAAGAGCCGGAAGCTAGTTATTTTAGTCGATAAAGTTTTAAATATGGATATTTTTCTTACACTAACGCATCGCATCGCTTCACTTCAGAAGGCCTTTATTAACCCCCCAGAGCAGTGTGGAGCACTTTTATCATGGATGATTGAACTTTAATAGACTTCAAAAAATATACATCCATTCATTGCCAATATAAAGCTTGGAAGAGCCAGGAATTTTTTTTTAATATAACTCCGATTGCATTCGTCTGAAAGAAGAATGTCATACACACCTAGGATGACTTGAGGGTGAGTAAATAATGGGCTAATTTTCATTTTTGGCATATTTAGATATATTTAATGTCATAAGAACAAAATATTCTGCCCAGCAGGAATGATCCAATGAATGCACTCATCCATGCACTGTTTTCATTGACAAATTCAAATGTTTGTTGTTTATGATTCAGATGTAAAAGGTGTTCCCCAGCAGTGGTCATGAGTGACAGTCATCCTCTGCGGCCGGTGAGCTCAGCGTCTGAGATCGACCACCTCCATCTCCTGTCGGAGCAGCTCGGCGCTTTAGTTCCCGGGGAAGAGTACAGCGATGTCACCTTCGTGGTGGAGGAGAAGCACTTTCCTGCACACAGAGTCATTCTAGCGGCCCGCTGCCAGTATTTCAGGTTGCTCTTCATGAGATGTTGCTTGTCTATTGGGGCATTTCTTCATTTAAATGATTTATGATAGAAAAAATAGAATCAATTTTGTATGCCTTTTTTTATTTTGAAAGTTTTTGTACGATTTTCAAACATTCAGACAAATGATGTGACAAAACAAAAGTTATGCAGTAATTTGGTAATAAATTGCATTGTGTCATCTGAAGTTAAACTAATACATTTTAGTTTACATTAAGGTTAATTTGTTAGCATTAGTTAACTACATTAGTTAACAAATGAATTTTTAGCATTTACCAGTACATTATTAAAATCAAAAGTTATCTGATAATATTATTTAAAGGGTTAATTCACCCAAAAATTAAAATTCTGTCATTCATTTTTCACCCTCATGACGTTCCAAACCAAAGACTTTCGTTCATCTTCGGAACACAAATTAAGATATTTTTAATGAAATCTGAGAGATTTCTGTCCCTCCATTGACAGCTACGCAACTACCACTTAGACACTTCATAAAGTTCATAAAGAGATCGTAAAACTAATCCATATGAATTGAGCGGTATAGTCCAAATTTTTCTGAAGAGACACAATCGCTTTATAGCCCTTATGTAGCCCCGCCCATTTTCAGCGCTGCACTCGTTGTCTTTTGACTTCCGGTCTGTATTTTCACAGCGATTTTGCGTGTTTATTAATGAACAGCTCGTTTTAAAATCTTCCCGGTCGACTGACATTTGTTAAGTCATCTGCTTTAAACATTACAGTCCTCATGATAACTTTCGTTAACTTTACATTAAGTAAATCCACTTCAATAGTTAATTACTCCTGGACAGCAATGCCATAGAAATATACAGAGCGACCGCAAAAACGAAAGTTAAAAGACAATATTCTAAAGATGGCGGCGCCCTCGTTTCTCTGGCGCATAAGGTCTATACGCTGAACAGATTTTATTTAGGCTTTTAACAAAAGTCTTGAAACAACACGAGGTTGCGTAAATGGTGACAGAATTTTCATTTTTGGGTGAACTATCCCTTTAATGGACCTGAACTAACATTGATAGGATATAATTATCAATTCAGAAATGTAACAGGGTTAATGTTTCACTGTCTAATTTAACTTTACAAACAGTTCAGTTGTTCAAAAGAATTTGATGCTGATAAGGTTTTATGCTTTCTACACAAAATGTAACAATTATGAAACCACTTCAATTTCAGCCATGAGCAGCTCTATAGAAGACAGTAGTATCATTATCCAGCTCAGTCTAGATTCAGTGTTGAGTCAGCTCAGTACAATAACAGTGTCAATGTTGCAAAGAAGTACCCATTTTGTAAAATCATTTCTCGTTTCTAAGATAGGCTTTGTAACCTAACCTTCTCTAATCTAACCTAATCTTTCATTTCATCCTTTTTATTTTCTTTGTCTTTAAAACTCCTCAGGGCTTTGCTGTATGGAGGGCTGAGAGAGTCCCAGGCCCAGGCAGAGGTTCGGCTGGAGGAAACACGTGCTGAGGCTTTTTCCATGTTATTGCGGTATCTGTACACGGGCAGAGCCACCCTGAGTGAAGCCAGGGAAGAGACTCTGTTAGATTTCCTGGGACTGGCGCACCGCTATGGCCTCCAACCACTAGAGGGCTCCATATGTGAGTTCCTCCGCACTTTATTGAGCACGCGAAACGTCTGTCTGGTGTTTGATGTGGCTAGTCTGTACTGTCTGAATGGGCTGGCTGAGGCCTGCATGGCCTACATGGACCGCAACGCCACCGAAGTGTTGAAGTCAGACGGCTTTCTCAGCCTTTCAAAGGTGAGTGATAGAAGATATGAAAATTTGAATGCTTAATTGAGTTTAGTATGTAATATGGCTGTTCTTTATGTTTGCTCTCTGCAGTCTGCACTGTTGACCGTTGTGAGGAGAGATTCCTTTGCTGCAAGTGAAAGGGAGATCTTTAAGGCCCTCTGCCGCTGGTGTCACCACAACGGTGATGGTCCAGAGGCAAAGGAAGTGATGTCATCAGTCCGACTGCCCTTGATGACCCTTTCTGAAATGCTGAATGTGGTTCGTCCCTCGGGCCTCCTCAGCCCGGATGACCTGCTAGATGCCATACAGACCCGCTCAGAAAGCAGAGACATGGACCTCAACTACCGTGGCATGCTCAGTCCGTTTACTTTTCTCTGCTTATCACTCTTTACATAATGAACACTTAAGCTGCTTTTCCAGCGTTGGGCCAAACCGTTCTCGCTTCTTGCTTAACCTCTCAATTCCGTGCAGATCTGCCCCAGCATGTACGGATATGGTTTCATTAACGAAGCTGATAACGGGGCTCTTTGGAATATAATATAAGTGCGTCAGTCATTGTCTTGGTAATGCAAGAGTTTACAGACGGTATGTGATGTAAATAGCGACCGTGTCATGGAGGATGATCAGAGATTTCTTTTAATTTTATTATTAACTTGTTTACGTTGCTCAAATAGCATGCTTGGCCAGCTACAGAGAAACTGGTAGTCAGGCAATAGACAAGTGATCAATCCTGAGTGGCGACATCACTACACGCATTCTACCTGCCATGGTTAGCCAACCGTGCTGAGAATTCTGGGTCGATAACGGTTTGTTATCGTGCCGAACCAAACTCAAGTGGAAATATACCATTCCCGTTCTTAGAACCGTTGGGCCCAACTGTGCAAAAGCTGCTTTAGATTATTAAAGGAAACAGAGGTCATATCATGACAAATCAGTTAACTTTTTTTCTTGACTTAAAAAAAATATATATTATTGTCTGATTTTAAAATGATCTATAATTTATACATTATTATTATTATTATTATTATTATTAGAAACCAACTGCCTGCATCAAACATTATTTTCATCTTGCAGAAGTTTTATTGAAGCTCATTAGAATGTCATCTTGTTGACAAGTTAATTTGTAATAATTATTAAAAAAATTGTTTTAATTGATAATATATATTTTTGTGTGTAATTGTATTTGCCATGACCAGTTTTAAAATAAGACAAACCAACTAAAACCACAAAACTTCACAGAATTAATCAAATTCATTGCTAATACCCACCAAAATTGTCACTTTCTTGAGGATGATGTCATTAAGAACCTGCTGGCTCTTATAAGTTGAAGAGATTTCACAAAGGAATAACACTAACAGTATGGAAAGTGGCAGAGCACAGAAAATTAACCCAAATATTGCATTTTAAGACAAATTTGATCGAGAAACAAAAATGGTCTGACAAAAAACTTGACTAACATTGTTGTTTGATATGGCCTAATTAATCTGTAGCTAACAGTTTCTGATGATAATGCTTGAGATTTACAATTTGTGTATTTTTCTTGGTTCAAAGTATAATTAAAAAATGTAAATATCTGGACATTTGAGTTATTTGTCCACCTTTTACAACACTGACATGTAAAGTAAAGATCCGTAGTGTACGGAAGATGTTTATAATGCTTTAGTTTGACTAAAATGTGTCCTCTGCGTCGTTGTGTGTGTTGTAGTCCCAGAGGAGAACATTGCCACTATGAAGCATGGCGCTGTGGTGGTGAAGGGTGAGCTGAAGTCTGCTCTCCTGGATGGAGACACGCAGAACTATGATCTGGACCATGGCTTCTCGAGACATCCCATAGAAGAAGAGGGACGAGCTGCTGGCATCCAGGTCCGCTTGGGTCAATCCTCCATCATCAACCACATTCGTCTACTGCTGTGGGACAAGGACAGCAGGTAATGCAACATTAAAGGGACAGTTCACTCAAAAATTTTAATTCTGCCAGTGCCATAATTTGATCACTATCATGTCAAGTTATATAGCGCTTTATACAATACAGGTGGTATTGTATCATTATTCAGTTCAGTGTTGATTCATTTTGGTTCAGTAACTGTGTAAAGTACATCAATTATGAAATGAATTCAGCTAAAAAGTAGAAAACAGTGATGTCCTCCTCCAGCTTAGTTGAGTTTTCATCCAATAATGTTACTGCATTCAAATCAGTAACACTGCTGAATATTAAGTGTCCCCAACTAAGCGAGCAAGAGGCTACAGTGGCAAGGAATCCAAACTCCATCAAGTGACAGAAATGGAGAAAAAAAAACCTTGTGAGAAACCAGGCTCAGTCGGGGCCAGTTCTCCCCTGGCCAATGAACAAACACGGTGCGATTATCATTCATACTGCATCAGAAGTCAGATTGTGAATCGGTAGCATTCAAAATATTTCATCCAGTTCCTTCTGCTTGAAGATCGGATTCATCACTCTGGTATGAAGACAAAGCTGGTCATAGGTCTGTGAGGAGGACTTGTCTGGTTCTTGTGGGCTTTGCTGAGGATCTGTGCCGATGGCTGTCATGTCGACGAGGTCTTCATAGGGGATTGTTCTAGTTGACATGGTCTCTGCTGACATTCAGGGCTGCATTGAGGTCGTGACCAAGTGCAGGTCCACCATCTGATCTGGATATGACCCGGATCCGGCTGACTACGGTAACCTCGGGATAAGGATGAGACAGACAGACTAATATTAGTGTAGATGCCATTTTTCTTACCATGTAACAAGTACGTCTGGTGTTATGGGAAGTGTGTTCCCGGTTCCGGTTGACCTAATTTATGCAGCCTAACAATCCTTTAACGGATTTAAATTATAGACTCAAACTACTCGAACAAGGCTTGTAAGGCTGTTTCAGAGTTTGGGTGCTAAATAGGGACATTTTAATAGGGAGCCAATGCAGTGTTGACAGAACTGGGCTAATATGGCCATATTTCCTGGTTCTAGTAATAACTCTAGCTGCAATTTGGAACAGGTAGAGTTTGTTTATTAAGCATGCAGGGCAACCACCCAATAGAGCATTACAATAATCTAGCCTTGAGGTCATGAACGCATGAACTAACTTTTCTGCATTTATTATTGAGAGCGTATGTCATAATTTTGATATATTTTTAGGATGGAGAAATGCGATTTTACAGACAGACGCTAGAAATGTGGCTTTCAAATGAAAGATTGGTATCAAAGAGCACACCCAGGTTCCTAACTGACGACGAAGACTTCACAGAGCAGCCATCACTTGTTAGACAGTATTCTAGGTTATTACTTTTGGAGTTTTTTTTGTCTAATAATGTCGTTTCAAACTCAAATGGAAATTGTCTGCCGTTCTCTTATTCATATAGGCTACATTCACACAGTCATTTTTTGGGATTGACAACCGTATTACTTACAGGTTTGATTCTCGAAATGTTCCGTTGTAACCATAGTGAGAATGACCTTAGTAATATCAAAGACCACACAGTAGACACACGCATTTGTGCACTGCAGAGTATGACATGACACAGTATGACATGACAACTAGTTATCCGGTCCGGTTCCGTTAAAGGGCACCTATTATGCAAAATTCACTTTTACATGGTGTTTGAACATAAATGTGTGTTGGCAGTGTGTGTACAAAACCACCCTATAATGATAAAAATCCACCCAGTGCTTTTTTTTTTTTTTTATCCCCATAAATCATAAGCACTGTCTCAGAAACAACCCGTTCTCAGATTCTGAGCAATGTGACGTACTTTTGCGCAAGCCCCTCCCACGTCCCATGATGGACACTGCAGTTTAAGCGTAGACCCGGCCTGTTTTCTTATAAGATGTAAGAATGAACATAGCAGTCTTCATGTACTCTCGTTGTTACTCGAGGATGGATCTCTACCAACTGTTCGTGATCCAGCTTACAGTCTCCGGAGCGATAGGCCTAACGTTACTGATCACGGCAATAATGGAAGGGAGAGCGCACACTTTATTACACTTCATCTGAGTCGTTTTACGGATATAAAGTTTACCAGTTTATTAAGCACCCCCTGAAAACCTGTGTATATATTTGTTTACTGTTAGTTGTAACGAGTGTTTCTGTTTAATTCGCTGATAATGAAAGGGAGAGAGAGAGTTTATGGATTAGACTTTAATGCGCACTTCTTATACTGTATATTATAGATGTATAGATTTTCTGGAGTAAAACTGACGCTTCATCTTTTGTGTGATGTACAATAAACTTCATAAAACTCATCAGTAAATTTTTGGCGTGGTCCGATACAACAGGATTGTACTAATAGTGGATAAAAGCAAGATGAAAAAGTTATAACTGTAATTGAACTAAACTATACCTGTTCTATCTCCATACAGCATATATTCTCTGGCTCTGTGGGCATTATTGTCCGACTCCGGGTCGAAATGAACACTGCTACTGAGAGTCTCTGTTCTGATATTATCATACTGTGAGATGAGATTGTCCTGACACTGAGCGCAAGCTTGTGAAGCTCCGCCCTCTGTGCCGGCAGCAGCAGCAGCTCATTTGCATTTAAAGGGATACACACTAAAACGGCGCGTTTTACTCAGACCCGAAAAGTGACAATTTAAAGCTAAAACTTATACTTAAAGTATTTTGAGCGAAAACTTCACATATGCACTCTGGGGACATCAGAGACTTATTTTACATCTTTTGAAAAGGGGCATAAATAGGTGCCCTTTAACACAGCACAGGTTTTGAGAATGTGGTTGAGAGTCCTGAAACTATACAGGTGTAAGTTTAGTTATAGAATGCAGTTGTCTCTCCCCTAAATAACTGAACTGTGTGTGAACGCAACTGTATTAAGGACTCAAATAAAGAACTGATAACCATATTCTGCTGTTGTGTGAACGTGGCCATAATGAAAGGAATGAGAATGGATGCCGATTAGCTACTAAAAAACAGCACATATGACATGCAATATCTTTGGATACAAGACACAAGAACCACTGGCACTGATATTGATGTTAAGCTTGGCACACCGTGTTTTCATGTGGCTTATTTTGAATGTACAATATCTTCACTAAAGTTATTAAATTATGCCCATTTGCAGCATTTTGATGGCTCGCTCATGTCTGCAGGTCTTACTCGTACTATGTCGAGGTGTCTATGGATGAGCTGGACTGGGTACGTGTGGTGGATCACTCCAAGTTCCTGTGCCGCTCCTGGCAGCATCTCTATTTCCCAGCACGAGTTTGCAGGTAGAACTCATTACACAACAACTGGACTCTGTTTCTCAATTTTATTTGGGAAACCTTGTTTATCTTTGTAATAAAAAAAATATTTTGTTGTACTGCTTGCTTAGAAGACATTTAGATTGAAATGAAAATTAAGTTTAGACAAAAAAGTGACGTTGCTATAAAAAGTGCTAAATTTAAAAAAAGTGCTAAAATAAAAAACGAAGCTAAATTTTCAGCAGCCATTACTCCAGTATTCAGTGTCACATGATCCTTCAGAAATCATTCTAATATGCTGAGTTGATGCTCAAGAAACATTTCCTATAATCAGAAATGTTGAAAACAGAGTTGTGATGCTTAATATTTTTGAGAATATTTGAGATTGTTATAGAAGCCTTCTGTAACAATTTACTTTCCCCTTTACTGCATCCTTGCTGAATAAAAGTATTAAAGTGCCCCTATTTTTCTATTTTAAAGGTTCCTAATTTTGTTTTAGAGGTTTCCTACAATAGGTTTACATGCATCCGAGATAAAAAAAACTTTTAATATACATTGCACATCACCTCATTCCTCAAAGAGCCTGAAAATGGTTTGTTAGAAGATTCAGTCTCTCTAAACCTCTCCTTTTACATGTTGAGCCTACTCTGCTTTGATTGGTCAAATGGCCCAGTCTGTTGTGATTGGTCTACCGCTTACAGCATGAGTCTTCCTCAGCACTTGATACACAGTGATACAGACAGTAATGATGGCGTCGGTTTTACCGTATAAATCAAGTGCGAGTCCTCATCCTTTTGAAGTGCATGCAAAGTGGATTCGCAGCGCAGAAAAGAGTGTCTTCTCGACACGTTCACATCATGAACCAAACTCTTCCAGTCTCAGCTACCACTACAGTGTTTGCAGACGGGTCAAAGTTGACGTTGTTCGCGGGCAGCCAGAAAAGACCATTGGCGGGCATTATACAAATTTGTTACATTTTAACATGGGTATGTAACAGGAAGTGAGACTTTCTGATGACTCGTTTCGGCAGTTCAGAGTTGATTCTTTTAGGAGACAAATTACTTTGTTGTGCACTTTCATTTTTAAAACTTTGTAGACCTTTTACATTCACAAACACTGCATGAAAGGTAATATTCAAAAGGCATAATAGGGGCACTTTAATGTATTTAACAAAAGAAAAAAAAAACTTACTAATCTCCAAATTTTGAACAGTAGGTTAAGGTTTAGGTTATGAACACTTGAACAGTGTATTACAAAATCGGAATTTATAACAGTTTATTATATAATGCTTACATGCTGAACAAACCTTATACATCATGTACAATTATTATATGAACATGTTTTTGGGGTATCTTGTAGCAAGTCAATCAAATACAAATGGTATTTCCATTAGATTTGTTCAATTGTGACACAAAAAAAGCAAATAGAGAACGTTTCAATGCTTAAACTCAAAGCTTATTATCTCTGAAAAGTCCTGGGTGGCTTGTATGGTCTAAAATAAATCCACTACAAACAAATGTCTTCTGCAGAGGAGAGAAATTAATTGTTAGGATGAAGAATGTTATATTGCTATCTGACTGTGTGTTTGCTTGTGGACACTAATTTTTATTTTTATTTTAAATTTTTACTCAGGTTTATTCGCATTGTGGGGACACATAACACAGTCAACAAAGTATTTCACCTGGTGGCTCTAGAGTGCATGTACACACAGCGACCTTTCACCCTGGAGAGAGGCCTAATAGGTAATGTAGTTTTCCTAATTTCAGTGGTTATTCAGGAAGTTACACACATATCAGCTCGGTTACTGAAACTCATCCCACGTCTCCCTGCAGTTCCCACAGAGAACGTGGCGACCGTACAGGCGTGTGCTAGTGTGGTAGAGGGTGTGAGTCGCAGCAGAAACGCCCTGCTGAACGGGGACACCAGCCACTATGACTGGGACTCGGGATACACCTGTCACCAGCTGGGCTCTGGAGCCATTGTTATCCAGCTTGCTCAGCCATACATGCTGGGCTCAATGCGGTACGAGATCTTATGTTTCAGGCTGTATTATGCCCTTTTACAAATTCTTGAATTTGTTTTTGGAGTCTACTAGAAAAGGTTTTTATGCTTGAATGAATGTTAAAAAATTAACATTACTTTTCACATATTTTACAATAATGCTCTGTTTAGTTCATGTTTCTATGAAGCCCCTCTTTGCAAAAAACACAATATGCTCTGATTGGTGTTCTGATTAGTCAACTGCTTCAAACTTGTAAGACGCCCCTTTACCATAACCGTGAGTTTCAACACACTTCTAACGCAACTCAACCGGGCTTCGCCCCTTTATTTTGCGTATGCCTGGGGCAGAAATGATTTAAATGAGAAATATAGTGACGTGTTCGTTCCCAGAAGAAACTCAAGACTACAATGTAGGCGTTTCAGGGAGTTCAGGGAGTTCAGTGACTTTGTGCTTTGTAACTTTGCAACCTTTTTCATACTCAAACAGCAGTTTACACACTAAAGAAAGCATATCATATAATTTATTACCTTGTCTTGTTTTCTTCTATTTAATTCCACAGTAAGTGCTTTATTGTATCCACTGTTATTAGATTTGAGATCTGTGGCGGAGGAGGTTTTCGGCAAATAACAGATTCAATTGTATTTTGTTACTCGCACAATGCTATTGTACGGCTTCAGAAAACTTGGAACACATTGCACGAGTCATATAGACTACTTTTATGATACTTTAATGTCATTTTTTGAGAGGAGAGAATCTTTGAGTTTAATTTATCATCTAAACATCTTTTATCTATTTTCCACAGAAGAAACCCATCCTAAATCATGACAGAATTATGACTTTTAAAGAGGACCTATTATGCTTTCTTACAGTGTATATTATAATTTTTTTTTTTTTAAACGATGAGTTGAAATAATCTTGTGTTTCTGAACCCAAAACAACAGGGTAAAGTTGTATTTAACCCTCAATATGCCTTTCAATCACTGAAGACTTTGTCTCAGTCTTTGGTTTAGACATGCTGACACTGTGAAATCTGTGTGTCTGTAGGTTGCTGTTGTGGGACTGTGATGAGAGGAGCTATAGCTATTACGTTGAGCTGTCTACAAACCAGCAACATTGGGTGAGAGTCATAGACCACACAAAAGTGGCATGCAGGTCAGTGAATGCTGTTTTTCTTTTTATTGTTACCTCATTATTTTCTTGCATTATAATTATGTCTATAAACCACCTCAGAGTTTACATAAGTTGCATGTAATTCTTACAGGTCGTGGCAGAATCTGACGTTTGAGACACAGCCTGCATCCTTTATTCGTATTGTGGGAACTCACAACACCGCTAATGAGGTGAGCGATCTCTGCAAACTCTCACAGGATGTGTTTCTGTGACTCCTTCCAGCATCACATTAATGCTGCATTCATAAGTTTACATTGAGATAATATGATGTCAGTTTTGCATCATATTGCAAAACAAATTATACATGCAGTATTTGTCAAAATAATCAAATTTTTGATGAAATTCTACCGCCCTAATGCACTCTTTTCACATGCTGTCTCCACTAGGTTTTTCACTGCGTTCACTTTGAGTGCCCTGCACAGGTGGATACAGTTGTTAAAGAAGGAAGTTCTGGACCAGATCAGCTCAAACCAGAATCCAGCTCCCAGTCCTCACGTTCACAGGGCATGACGCCCCAAAAACCCTTCACGTCTCCACACACATAGACTGGATGTTTCTGATAAGACACACTTGAGACGCTCAGGTTGTGTTCTCAAGGTTACGTGCTGCTAAACAAAGAATTCTTTATATTTATATTGAGAAAATACTTGAGCCGATTGTAACATGATGGTGAGTATAACAATTACTGTCACATGCACTTATTTTATTATGTTCGGATAACTACAAAAAACATAATAAGTATTACAGACTTAATGGGTTTTGCAATACTGTCTCATTTATTAGATATCTTAAAATTGTTCATCGTAGAAAAGTAAACAAATATCCTGTTTAAAATCAAAAATTAAAATCACCATGAAACGGAAGTTGTGATAGTCTTTCCTTCCCTATTGTGAAGCTTGATTTTGTCCATGGGGAATTGATTGGATGGTTGGATGGATGTGGTTTGCTATTGGTCGATCTCATGTGAGTGACAGGTTGTATGTACCGCCCTCTCGCCAGTAAACACATCATCAGAGGAGAGAAGAGATGTTATTTTGATTAAAGATTACGAGGGCACATGAATAATAAAAAAAACAAGATGTGCATGGATAAATCATTTACAATAAATACTGCAATATTCCATAAAAAAACAAGATTGTTCAATTTTGATTTTATGGTGGCTAAAATAATAAAATCACCATGAACTGCATAGACCTCTTGAATTTTTATTTATTTATTTTAATGCTGACTCAAAACGTATTGTGGTTGACACACCAGCATTATTCTAATTGCAAGTGATCCTGTATTTAATGTAGTCTGGGTGTGTATTTCCTTTTTCTTTTAACAGTTTTTATGTTGTTCATGGTTTTTATGTTGGCATCTAACCAACTTCTATAGAGTTTGATTGGATACACAGCCTTTGACGTCAACAACAAAATATATTTTCTCATGCATTTTTTCTTCCCCTTTCAAAGTCCCTAGGTTGTGTCTTATTTAACTTATCCTAATTTGTATATACGATACAAAATAGATATATATTACGTAGTTGCATTATATTATTGCCATTTAGCATTGTTTATTATTATTCCTTGCTATCTGTGACAGTATATTACAGACTAGGGTTGGGACCCACCAAATAATAACCACTTTAAGGATGCTCAAATGAAAATTGTTTAATTTTATTGTAACGCAAGCTCTAACGGTTAGAATTGGGGCTGATTTATTGTCAGATGATGGTGAGAAACAGATGGAAAGTGTGAAAGTGACTGTTCAGTCAGATCACATATTAACATGCTTCCTTCTCTGAGGAGATTTAATAAATACTGTTTCTCAATCAGACATGGAAGGGTGAGTGACACCATAATACCACCTTCATTAAGCCACCAGGAACAGACGCACCCTATCAAACTTCCTCGCTGCAATCAAGAGACTTCCCCAAGGGCTGGAGGATGATGGAGACTGACAGACAGTTGAAATGAAAACTAGGATGCCAGTACTCTGTTGAAAGGACCAGGTTAACCCTATGAAACCTACAATATCTAAATTATCAACATGATCAATGCTTTGCTGAAAAAGTTGTTTGCGTGCAATCTTCTACATGCCTTCTGTCATCTGATTGATAGTTTATACTTTTTAGTAAAAGGACTTTGTCCAATTTTAAATGTGTCCACTTTCAGTTTGTGATGTACATGTTTGTGTTTTACTATGAAATCTTTAATTATTTTATAAAGTAAACGTAAGAATAACTTTTATATTGTTAGTAATATTTCAAGATGCATATTTACTGGAATGAAGCAACTTAGGTTTACCTTATTACACATCTTAATATGGGGGGATGTTAAAATGAGAGTATCAAATATATGATACAACAGGCTTTTGAGGAATGTATATTGTACATCTCTCAAACATCATTGTATTGCATTACATTATATCTTTTGCCCCCACAATAAAAACTACAGATCTTTGATAATTAAACTAAGCATTTAAATATATTCCCCCCGTTTCACAGACGAGGCTTAAAGTAGTCCCAGACTAAAATGCAGGTTTGAGCGGTTTTAACTGAAAACAACTTGCGCTGACATATATCTTAAAATGTCAGTGCTATTGTTTTGTCTCAAGAAGCAAACCAGTAATGTTTTTTTTTTTCAAGTATGAACTTCATATTCTCCTATATCATAGGCTACATGAGCCATAAAAGCCTCAAATTATGACAAAACATAGAACACATATGCCAACTTTTATTAATATTTTTATGCATCAAATATTTTCTCTAAAGGTTCAATAAAGACAAATAAGCTGTTTTGAATGAATGAAATTTTAATGGCCTTTTTAATGTTTAATTATATATATATACAATATTATTATATATATTTGTTGCATTGTATTGTTATTCTTCAAATCCGACACTTAAAATAACTAGCTTAAGTAAACGAAAGATCTGCGTCAGTGCGTTACAGTTTGAACGAATCATTTATCATCAGTCCGTCATTTACGAACGACACACACGGATGCCAAGATGGACGGGTCGTATTTAACCTCACCCTCACAAAATTACACCAGGTAAAAGATAATATAACCCACACTAAATATACGTAATTGCATGATAAAAATGGTTTGTGTCGAATAAACTGTCGATCGTGCGTCGAATTACATTAAACCGTCAAAATCCAAGAGGCTAACGTTACGTTCACAGCATTGCCAGCCCTGTTTTGAGTGCTAAATACGAGTATGTTCATACCCTATGGTTCATACAAAGTTCGCGTAACGTTATGTAAGATTGATAACCACATTCCATAATCCGTAACTTAAATTTGAGATCGAGTTCATTTGGTTTGTGCTGTGTGTGTGTGTGTGTGTGTGTGTGATCTGAACCGTTGTCGACAAGTTCAAGCGCGCGCTTCGCTGTCATCATTTGCTATCATTTCGAAATACCTGGTAAACTTTTTTTGACACAATCATCTGATCATTTTTAGTATTGCTTCAATATGGCGTTTGATTTCACGGACATATTTGTTTATTTCAAATGCTTAAATCTGGGGCCGAAAATCTTCTTAAAGGCACAATATGTATTTTTTTTATTTAAAAATATAAAAAATCACTATATCTATGTTATATATTTTTTAAAGTTGTGTATTTACATTATCCCGACAGTTCCAATTAACTTCTAAATCCAGAGAAATTAATATTTTAATTCGAAGACACGGACCGTGTCTTTATTTCCGTTTTGTCGCCGTCAATGCCGTCATATCCGTGTTGTCTCTGGTTTCCGCTCGTGCTGCCATGGCAACCAGAGCTATGAACCAGAGCTCTCTGATAGTAACCAAACTGACGCGGACAACTGTGTAGTTCGCAATGTCTATTTGCACGCTGTTGTTGTTTCGTTCAAACATTATGGACCATGGCAAGCAGACTTTGGATAAAAAAGAAGAACTAAACCGAGAATCAATATCAGCGCGGTGTTTTCGAGATGTCGAGAGCTCCCATGGACACTATATAAACAAGAGCTCCACGTCCGAGACTTCGACAACTCCTACATGTACTTTATTAAACAGGTGAGCACATTTACATAAAACTAATCAAGGTTATATAGTTCAACAATGATAAAATGTTAGAATATGATCTGTATGTTATTCTAATGTTGATCTAGCTAGCTTACTGCTAGTCTCATACAGACAAACTAACACATACATTTCAACACTTTCAAATGCAGTTTAGAGTGATAGTGTAATGTTAGACCAAGTGAAACAGCGCTGCGTTACCTCTCAAGTTTAATTTGTCTAATAAACTGACCTGTGAGTAGTAATTCTGCGTGTAGTTCGGTAGAATGAAATGTCCATATTCCTTTTATATCTGCGGGACTCGCATCGCGTTTGGAGCTGATAGCTGTCTCTTAGCAATCCCGAACTGCTTCATATCACAGTCATGATAAAAGCATCGATGTATTCAGTAATCCATATACATTATTAGATCGGTCGGCTTGACGTTGACGACAAAATCCATAATTCATAGCAAATGTTGCGTCATCAATCTACGCCTTTGTTATTGTAAATAGGTTAGCGACCCCTAGTGGAGAAAAAATCCCATATTGTGCCTTTAAGAAAGAAGTTTACATTTCTGAAGATACATTTCCAAGTAGTTCGTAAGAATGTTTCTAATTCTTGGAAAAAAATCGTAAAGGAGTTCTCAAATATTTTCTTACGAAAATTTTATTTGTTTTTAGAACACGAACTGTGTCTAAAATCGCGTACTCTCTTGAGTAGGTAACGTACTTATTTTGAATAAGTAACGTTAATTACGCCACGACCGCTTAACAAGTATGTACTATTTAGTATGAATGTGTGCATTTTGAGTGTAATCCGAACATACTAAATTCGACATGTCACTATCATGTGACCTACCAGCCTCAGTTGCATTGGTTCACTGCCATATAGCTTGGCAAACAGTTTTGGAGAATTTTATGTTTTCCCATTCAAAGAAATACACTTTCATGCCTGAGAGAGGTGTTTCAAAGATGGCCGGCGAGTGAAATGAAGAGAACTTGCTGGTGTTCAGCAGTCGGCGTTGCATTAATGTGCAAGGTATTTTAAATAGTTACTTTAAAAGAGTCTGTCACTGGTTGGAGCATTTTGTTTTGCATTTATTGGCGCTCTCTCTATAGAGAGCCTAAGTCCCTCCCCTCCGCTTCCGGCTCATGGGACCTTATTTCGGAAAAAATATGTATGGTAGTCAATGGCGAGAGACAACTTATCTTTTTATTCCGTCTGAACTGTGCCCTGAATTACACACATGATGTTTGTCAATTTAAAAGATAATTAAGAAAGTCAAGAAAGTCGCAGTTTGTCATAAAACAGAAGAGTAACATTTAGTTTTATGTGAAAATCGCTCAATGAACTACATCTCTCGTCTCGCCTTTACGTATGTGTGCAGTCTGGTACAAAACACTCAGGCTTGATGGTTATAACTTAAGTCTTATAACGTAAGACTATAGAAAAAATGACAGACGTTAGCTTCAGTAAAGTTAGCTTCATTAATTGAGAGAAAAGGTATGACGTCACATGTGCGCCTTTTGGGTTTGTAGTCTTTGTAATTACGTATTTTCACAGTCTTATACCTCAACAGTTTTACATCAAACTGAGACTTTAAAATGTATCTTTTAAATTGACAAACATCATATGTGTAATTCAGGGCACAATTCAAACGAGATCAAAATATTTGTTGTCTCTCGCCATTGACTACCATACAATATTTTTCCGAAATAAGGTCCCATGGTGGTCCACCGGAAGGGGAGGGACTTAGGCTCTCTATAGCAGTGGTTCTCAACCAGGGGGCCGGACGGAGTCCACTAGGGGGTGCTCAACAAACTTCCAAGGGAGCCTTAAGATGACTTAAAAATATTTAAAATAAGACAAAACTAACTTTAAAATAAGCTAAAACAACAAACAATTAAAATATTTAGTATTTGTTTTTATATCTTTCTGTTTATGCCAAGCTCTAAAAAAATTAAAAATAATAATAATATACATTAGTAAGACGCTGGTGCTAAATGCCGCTGCCACATGCAAAATGACTTATATATGAGACAGCCACCCTCTGTTTTTTGACAATATGGAATGGTTTCTGGTTACATCATTATGACATCATGTTGGCAAACACACGACATGCAAGTTTCCGTAGTGTAGTGGTTATCACGTTCGCCTAACACGCGAAAGGTCCCCGGTTCGAAACCGGGCGGAAACAATTATTGTTGTTATTACATCAGATTTTTTGTTACAGACTTAGCCTACACAAAGTTGGCTACTAATTTTACAATGCTAACTATTTTTTTTATTATATCTAACAAACAGCCTATTAAACTGTGTTTGTATCAATGTAAAGACGATGAGTATTATCATGAAGGAAAGACAATGATTCTTTCTTTCTTGCCTCAGACTCATGAAAGAAGTATTGCTGAATGTTGTTTTCACAAATCGGAGACAATAACATGAGCATTTTTAATCTTTTTCAACAGAAGAAAACCTTTTGAGAAGTGATGGGAACAAAATCGTCCATGGCGAAAAGTACTAAGGACTCCTTAGTAAAAGTAAGACTCCTAGTTGTAAGCTGCAGATGAATAGCCTCAAAAATGAGTTTTTTTTCTAATATAACAAAAAAAGAAATAAAAGTGATCTTTCAAAGAGAAAAGTGTATTAAACTTACATTTAAAACAATTTCACCATCTATTCGGGATGGTTTAACATGTAGGTTTCCGTAGTGTAGTGGTTATCACGTTCGCCTCACACGCGAAAGGTCCCCGGTTCGAAACCGGGCGGAAACATTGTTTTGAAACTAAAAGTTTATTTTACAACCCTGAATTGTTCTTTCTTCTCTCAACTATTCATAATACAGTCTTGAAGAAAATATTTTGATTTTCACAAGTCTGTAGACTAATTTAAAGAATTTTTGGGGGTTTAGAATGTTTGTTAATCCTCCACAAGATGGCGCAATAGAATCAGTAATTTTGTATAGTCCTGAGCTCATCATCACCAGCCTGATTCGTGTTGATCTTTCTAAGACAAAATGGTTATTCTTGAATGCATAGTGGACTTGACCTTCCTAACCTCTGTCTCGCGCTCTCACTGCTATCTAGCTCATTATTATCCCTGCACTCCTCCTGTTTTAAAATCACTCTCTTTCTTTCCATTGCATTTGCCAAAGTTTTTTTTTTCTCCCTATTCCCTTTGATCTTTCTTCTTTCTCTTCCCATGCCCTTTAGAAGCTCTAGTAAGACTCCTAAGACTGGATGACCCGTCAGCCCCAGTCAAATTCACGTGACCAGACGTGGACGTGTTCTGACCATCTCCATTTGCTTTTCCCTCTTCTTGGTGTTTGGAGATTGAGAAAACCAGCCGCTGTGGCTGCTGCAACAGTCTTGTTTGCCTTCTGTAGTTGCTGGCAGTTTGGAGCTGCTTTGATCAGTGGATGGTAAAGCGGGCCGCTCTGACCTTTGCTGGGTCGCTCCGCTGGTTCACTGTGCCATGGAGGCTGAAGCCTGTTTATTTGCACCGATGGAGCAGAGCAACTCAGTGTGCCAGCAAAACATAATATATGTCATTAGGGGACAAGCAGTGAAGGTTTGATACATTAACATTTTCATCTAATGAATTTGATGGCAAGGATGCCATGAGGCAATGCTTAGATGTTTTGACGACCTCAAGCATGACTTATCATTAAATTTATCGCTTATCGACAAATTTAATGATAAGTCATGCTTGAGGTCGTGCATCACCTTTTTGTGGCCTTTCTTTACCCTCTCGAAATGTTCCAGCACTTAAGATTTGCCTGCATGGTCCAGTCATGCACAATCTGTTAAGCCCAATTTATACTTCTGCGTCGAGTGTACGTCGTAGGGTACGCACGTAGGCGACGCCGTCGTGAGCATTTATACTTCTGCGAATGTCTGTGTTGCTCTGCAGTTACACCGCCGAAACGCTAGTTGGCGCGGGTGGGTTTTAATGTTCCAGTTCCACTGTGTTTACATTCCTCGCGGCTGTTTTGAGTTTAGGTTTCTACGAGCAATGGCGACTGAAGGACAGGAGTCATACAGATGGCTGTATTTCCGCACTTCTTCAAGCAATCTCTCGGTCACTTGGTCTATTTCCATGGCTCTTCACTGATCTTCGGAATTTAAAAATGGCGGGCGGGCGGTGCAGAGTGCAGAAGATCCTTCCGGAAATGCGTAGGAGGAAACGCGATGCTATCCAGCCGACCAATCACAGATCTTGCGGTCCGCGTCGCCGCGACGCGTAGTTACATTTTTGAGGAGGTGCGCGTCAGGGTACGGCGAAGGGTACGACGTATGGTACACGTCAATGCGTATGGTACGCCGTACCTTCTACGCGAACCCGACGCAGAAGTATAAATTGGCCTTTACTTTGTGAAGTTTTGTTTCTGCGACTACCCGACTAATCAAAATTTAGTCGACTAAGCCTTTTCTCGTTGACTATCAAGGGGAAGCCCTAAAATCAGCATGTTAGAATGATTTCTGAAGGATCATGTGACACTGAAGACTAGAGTAATGATGCTGAAAATCCAGCTTTGCTACACATTAAATTACATTTGAAAATATATTAAAATAAAAAACAGTTGTTTTGAATTGTAATATTTTTAAACAAAGAGACTTCTTTCAAAACCAAAAATCTCATTGGGCCCTAACTTTTGCGCAGTAGATATTGCATCTTTAATTAATCTTTAAGCATATTTTCATTTGACTTGCACTCTAAAAAATGTATTAAACCTTTGAACAATTTGAAAAAGTACTTATTTGCACACTTATTCTAGTTAAGCTATTATAAACACTGTAAGAGGGGGAAATTGCTAAACCACACACACCGCAGCTTCATAACACATTACTGTAGACATTACATTACTGCAACAAGAGTCCAATCCAGTTATAACCAGATTAATGTTCTTATAAGATGGAGGCTTTCTGTTATCCTATCCACAACCCTATAAACACAGAAACACTACTAGCACACTGTCAATAAAGCCCTCGCTCGTTCTTGGGAAGGAATTAAAGGATAAGAGAAGCACTCGTTTATGGAAAGACATGCACACATAAAGATTTCCCATGAAATCCATGGCTGTTTGTATCTTAAACATCCCTCCTCTGAAATTGGCGCTCATGAATCAAGCAGCTGTATTGATATACTAGTTTCTAGAGCAGCACTTTTTTTTTTCTTTCATTTCATCTCGTTCATTCTCAAACTGATGTTTGTTTTATAAAAAAAAGACAAAAAAAGTTTCACTCTTACAGTTTTTCTCAGTCACTTTTCTCGAATCGTGCCAGCAAGTGCATTTCACGAAACACTTCGTACAAACAGCACCACACTATGGACTACCTGCAAAAGCCTGTAAAGTGCTCAAATTCCTTAGTTCATCTCGCAAAAGTATTTACATCAGTGCAAAATTATGAGTCCTTGTGTCATTGTTCCCAAACAAGATAGTCAAAATGTTTAGCCACGTTGTCAATATAACAGTGTACTCTGTCAGTATTTTCAGATGTAAACTATTGCTACGATTTTGATGTTTATGTTTGTTTATGGTATATTGATTGCAATTTGCAAAAGACTGGACAGGACAGGATTTAGTGTTGGTCTGTTAACAAATTACTTTACAATGTCATTGCGATATATAAAAAAAAAAATCAAGACGATGAAGAGTTCAGATGCAAAAGCCTCTAAGTGCCATCTCTAGAATGATAATTTTTATAAAGCTTGTATATTTAAGTTCAATAATTTCACTTAAATGGCAAAGCAAATTACTTATTAATTGTCATTTAAGTGAAATTACTTAACTTAAATATACAAGCTTTATCAAAATGATCATTCTAGAAGAAAATTTCAGATGACACTTAGAGGCTTTTGCATCTGAACTCTTCATATACATGTGTTTGTGTGTTTGTGTGGTATAGTATGTATCTGTATTAAGTATATTTACTATATACTATAAAATGCAAGTGTAATATGCTACTGTAATATGAAGCATTACAGTAATTATGCAGTATTGCAGTGCACATTGTTGAAATACACAGCTGTTCTGTCTATGAAATGCTTGAATGACTGAGGAACCAGTTGTTCTCCCAACATTCGCTGCACCTTTCGACCCGCCTCAGCCATTGTAAAGTCATGACTCACTCATGATTGAGAACATGGTCCACAATAGTGGCCCTTATGGAAACGTACATACTTCCTTTGCATTTTCTACCTCTTCCTCTGCTTTGCCTCCCTATACCCTTCCACCACACATCCTTACTCCTCTACTTCCCGGCTGTTGACCCTGTTTGTTTCCTTGTTGTTCTTCCATTATAAGAAATTGTAACTCTGTGTTGTGCTCTGTCTATCTATGCTTTCCAATTGAAGATTCAAGACATGCATCTCTGAGCGATTTTGGAGAACTGGTTGATCATTGGTTTAGCTAACCCATTACATGTCCCTTCATTAGTGAAATTCAAGATTCACCTGCGCAATTCATCAATTCAGGACATATTTACAGAAAAAAAAAAGTCTAAAAGAAATGTATAGAAAATATACTTGACTAGATGATGTGGATGTGGGGGTTGAACAAGTAGTTTTGAGAATTTCAGTTGTGATCTAAGAAATGAACCAAAGTGACTGAGAAAAACGTGAAAAGAGTAAAGGCTCTTTATCGGAATCAATAGCCGCTTTTCCACCGTCGGGCCGAATGGTTCTCATTGCGTAACCGTTCCATTTCGTGTCGATCCGGGCCAGATGTTACGGTTACCGTTTCATTTTCCACTGTGGTGCTGCTGATAGCGAATGGAGAATGATCAGCTATAGCTTTCAATTTTATTATTGCTTTGTTTACTTCACTCATATAGCATGCTTAACCAACTTCAGAGAAACTAGCCAGGCAACAGACAAGTGACCAATCCTAAGTGGCGACGTCACTTCACGGATTCTACCGGTTCCGTGCCAGGCTCAACTGGAAACACAACTGGAACCGTTCCTTACCATTCTAAGAACCGTTTGGCCCGACGGTGGAAAAGTGGCTAATGGTTCCATGAAGAACCTTTAAAATCCATAGAATCTTTCCATTCCACAAACGGTTCTTTATAGTGGAAAAAGGTTCTTTAGATCAGTGGTTCTCAATTCCAGTCCTCGTGACCCACTGCTCTGCACATTTTGTATGTCTCTCTTATCTGACACACTCAGTTCAGTTCATGGAGTCTCTCCTAATGAGCTGATGATCTGGTTCAGGTGTGTTAAATAAGGGAGACATACAAAATGTGCAGAGCAATGGGTCACGAGGACTGGAATTGAGAACCACTGCTTTAGATTATTCAAATGTTCTTCACTCTAAGAAGAACTGTTCACTGAAAGGTTCTTTGGGGAACTAAAAATTGTCATTTTATGGCATCGCTGTGAAAACCCCCTTTTGGAACCATTATTTTTAAGAGTGTGTTTGTGAACCGGGAACTTTCCACTGTGTCCAAGAGTGTCCGGTGCACATTGTAAGACTTTGGGCGGTCCCAGACGAAAGATGACCAATCATGGTGATTTCTGTGGTCGTGGCTCCTAAACGGTGGTCCTTCGTCATACAGTGATGAAGGTTCAAAGACGGTCGTTGTCACGGCCTTGAGACCAAAGATAGTCTACGATAATGTTCTGAAATTTTGCATGATCATCACAGTGTGTTTGCTCCTACGACCTACGTCTACTGACTAATGAAAACACAACATGAAATGGCGTATTGATCAACGTGACATGGCCCTAAAACTTAAAACTACTACTTACCTCAAGCTTCATTTACAAGATTGGCATGCCAAGTTGGCCTCTTTTCCTCATCCATATTCCTCCTCTTTCACTTCCTCCTCTTTTTTCATTGCACATAAAAACCACAATTGCCAAAGTGCGATTCATCTTGCATTTGTTTACCTCTAGTGCATGCTGATGATGTTTTATTCTTCTATACTAACTTGAGTCGTAGCCTATGATTGAGTAGATGTCAACATCGTGAAGTCTACAAATTGATTAGATTCTTGTCGTACAAGTGTGATTTTTAATGATCTTACAGTATCGCAGAAATCGCAGTCTGTAGCAATAAGACACTTCATGCCTGTTTGCTTCAAGTGTATTTGCACCTGCACTAGGTCCACTGAATGGCATTGGACACTGTATATCACTCTGAAACCTTCATCTTTCAATGTAGCACTCGAAGCTTTTGAATGCACCTTCCTTGATATATAAGTGACATCTGAGTATATTTTACCCTAAAGGCCTCGTTGCAGTGTTATTGAAAAACATGAAAGTTCACCCGTGTTCATCAATTCACTGCAAAAATGATCGCAGTTGTTTTCCCGCTCTTCCAGGCACCTTGAGCTTCTTTCTCTTTTTTTGCACATCAATGCATCTTCAAGGTCCCGCTGCACCGCACCTCCTGATTTTCCCCATTAAATAATCAAACCTCCTTTGAGAGTGTAGTCTTTGTAGATTTACTTCAGGCAGGAAACAACACAAGAGGGTACAGGGGGATTTCTAACTCTGTAAAAAGTTGAAAAGTTGACATGAACTCTTGTAAACCCTCATGAATATGTGTATCAATCTTATTTTCCTGAGTGACTGTTCGGTGTTTATGTGCGACTCGGGTGAGTGAAACGTTGTGGAATAAAGGGAATCTGTGTCACTCTTGAAGCGCTCAAGCTACATTATAGTTTTGTCATCTTTGAAACAGTTTCTCATTAATTCCTAAAGTTCTGTGTGTAGAAATGAGGGGAAATTTGTCTTTGAAGTTGTGAGGAGCGTCTCAGGAGACCTGGAGGCCTCAGGCTGGACTTAGCCATTGATGAGGGAGATGTTGCTTTGAAAGGGAATCATTCCACCCCTCCGCTCATGTTCAGCTCATGGTTGCACAGAGCATATGCTGATACAGAAAAGATCACTTACTCCAATGTTTGGTAGGTCATGAAACAGTGACTAAATTTGCTTTGCAATTTCTGAAGACTGAATTTACGGACCCTGTATATTTGCAAACACAACAATGTACTGACATTAAAGTTTAGGGTCAGGTTTGGTGGTATGGGTAGGGTTAAAAGGGAAAGGAAAGGTCAACAGTGTAATTATAGCTTTAATTACAGAAACTAATTACAGATGTAATTAGATGCAGGCAATTATAATATAAGTACAATGTGAAAATGTATGCACATAATAAGTGCATTGTATTAAATTAGTAATTTAAATGTTAGTACATAGGCTAGTAGTTAAAGACACCTAATATAAAGTGGGACCTTTTATTCTAATTATTAATTACAATTTCTATTAGCCACAATGATTAGATATAGTAATGTTACTTTTTATTTTTGTTGTTTCATGAATTATGCTCTTACAGGCCAGTTCTCCCACGACTGAGCCTGGTTTCTCCCAAGGTTTTTTTTCTTCTTCTTCATTCTGTCACTTGATGGAGTTTGGGTTTCTTGCCACTGTCACCCTTGGCTTGCTTAGTTGGGGAAACTTAATATTCAACAACAATATTATTGATCTAACTGCACTGACACTATTGGATGAGAACTGAACTCAGCTGGACGACGACGTCACTGTTTTCTGCAGAACTACTTCATATAGATTAAATGAATAATAATAATAATAATGTAGGAACTGATGATCTTTACAAAGGAAATGAATCAAAGACTAACTTCAGCTGAACAATGACACTTTCCTTTAGAGCTGCTGTACAGACAAAATTAACTCGCTATATAAAGTAAAGTGCTATATAAGTAAAGGTGACTTGACTACATTTGGGGCATGTTGTCACACACACACACACACACACACACACACAAAAAACACTGTTTATATATTGTAATTTCATTATTGTAATCATTAATTACAATTTCTTGTAGCCACATTCTTTGATATAACTATATGCTACGTTTTATATTTTTGCCATGTCACGAATTGTGTTCTTACCGCCATCATAAAATGTCAACATGTGCAATGAATGTAGATGTAATTTTTTACATGCTTAAGAAATTGTGCCCATCAAGAATATATGCTTATTAAAAATTTTATTTTGAAAAATAAACTGACAGCTATAGCTCCAGTTTCCCCTATATATTAGGACTATTTGTGTACTCTACTTTGTGTTGTCTATTTGTGTACTCTGACTTTGCTAGAATATTATAATATTAAAAATGTGAACATGAAATCTCTATTTTGCCGTGTATTTTCAGTATTTTTATTTCAGAAGTCTGGAATTATGAATGATATACATGAATATGGTTTAGGAAAAAGTCCCAAACCCAAGACCAAAATTTTGACTCTGACTCGTTCTGCCACTTTCTATTACATCCACCAAACTAAGGAACATCAGCAGACCTTTAGCATGTTCTGTCACAATGTGCTTTATTTTTCTAATTGATTGGATTTTGATTTTCCTGTATAGCCAGAGATTACATAGACTTTCAATGACTGAATGTATGTTTGGACTTATTGATTTTAAACTCCAACTGTCGGACCATTCAAACATACACAACATTTAAAGTTTTTCTTGAAGAAATTTCATTTTCTAGTTATAACAGTTATTCATGTTCCTTGTTTGCATGCTCTATTTGTCTATATTTGTATTGGGCTTTAATTTCTTTAACAATATATATAATGGTTTTATGTAGCCTACTTATGTGAACAGAATCCATATTATCCATCCATTCATCTATGATGGATCTTTAGTAGCCCTATTCATAAAGTATTCAAGTTCATTAAGCACATACAGTAACTCAAAAGCTTTAGACATTCAGGCATGCTACAACAGATTGATGCACTTTCCTTTTCTAGTTTTAGTTCATAAATCATGTAAACAAAAATAGCTTTGAACCCTGAATATTTTTAACACACAAAGCAATTTTTGTTAACCATACTAAAAGGCGAATATATAATATAATTTACTTTATGTATAAATTCGATTACTGGAATCCCCCTTCCAAGGATACTCTATGGCCTCGAGCCAGTGTGTTGTCAATGCGTTATTCAATGTCATGTATTTGTAGTGTTATTTCATATTTCTAATGACTATATAATATAACTATATAAATATGTGTTGTAGTCAAGGCCATCATGTGCAGCTCATCTTATACAGGGGTCTACAGCAGGTCTTGTACTTAAACAGCTTTAAAGCTCAAATCCCCTTTACAAACAAGGAATACAGCTTGGACCGTTCCACTTCCTTTTGGGGGAACGTTGTTTCGATAAAACGTTATTAACACGTGATATTAGTGATATACCGACAACCTTTAAACATCATATTATGTATTTAACTTTTTAACAACAATATTTTGTGTAAATTTGAGTACAACCGGAATCTGAATGTTTAAATGTTTTTACTCATGATTAACAAAACCCTATTTAGGAGTTGGTATCTTCCACTCGCCAGCTGATCGGCCTCGACTCCCGGTGCGGTCCGTCGGACTGTACGCGGCCGTTAATTTCTTGAATTTTGTCTTAATTACTTCGAATTTATAGTAGCGGCTGCTCGTGTCCGTATCTTTCAGCTCTTACGCTGCATTTTCAGCTCGGGGATTTCGTTGTAAAGCGTTTTTGATCAAACGTCGAGCCGAGGAATTCCCGCACAAGCACTAGGCCGCCATTGGATCCCCGGTGTTTCCTGCAGAAACCTGCCGCCTTCACATCGCCGCCATGGGGGACACAGGAAGCGAGCGCAGCAAGCCGCCTAGTATTCCTCCCCGCTGCCCTTGTGGATTTTGGGGGTAAGATGATTCATTTTACACGTGAGTGTACCCGTGCGGCGAATTTGATGTGGATTAAGGCGAAAAATGTGAATGAAATGTGGAGTGTTTGTTGTTCATTGTTGTAGGCCGATGGATGGGGGTGGGGAACAACCACTCCTGTTTTTCACATCTACAGCTGCTGTTTCCCCTCAAATACACGCATAAAACACACACTTCCATCAAACACGTATTACATATAAACAGCAGGGCTAATCAAAAGCAGATTTGGGCGATCCAGTAGTTTTTTACGAGCCGTGTGAGCTGGACTGACAGATCACTTAGCCTATATCTTACTGTCCTCTATCACAATCATTGGCTGTGTTTGAAAACCTTATCTGGACAACACTTTTTGGCATTCTAGATTGTGTAATGTCACTGTTGTATTTAAAAACCTGGTGAACATAGACGTTCACGTAGAATCTTTGGGGCATCAAAGGGGGACACCATTTTTTTCAATTTTAAAACGTACATAAGCCAGCATTATGATTACTAATTTGGCTGTATTCAGAACCTAGTGTGCTGCCTACCTAGAAAACATTTTGGCCATTATAAGTGGCATAATTTTGTGGACTGTATTTCAGAACATAGTAAGCAGCCTACCTAGACCACAGGGGACATTGTGTTTGTGCTGTATTTCAAAACATTGTGTGTTGGCTTTCCTACACCAGGGGTTTGCAATCTTTTAGATACTACGGCCCCTTAAATGTGATCAGCGTTGTGTGAGGGACTCTCATCCTAAAATTTAAAAGGCAGCTCCATATTTCATGTAAAAGGTCCCAATTTATATGGTGAAACTCACTAAAATAATACTGTACTGTTAGATGTAGTACTGTTCATTTAAATCCTTTTATTTAAATCCATTTTTGTATTTTAATCAGTTTATTTATTTTAAACATTTAGTTAGATAGTCAGATCTTATTTTTATCGAAACCCCTTGTCCTAGACAACATTTTAAACTTTTTTTTTTCCTTCTCAAAACTTAGTTTGTTTTGTAGATGCTGGCATTGTAGGTGCTTACAACAGATTTTGGAATCATTGGGGACATAATTTGTGTGCTGGAGGCCTATATCAAACCCTAGTGAGTCGCCTACCTAGACAGCTGGTTAAACATTTGGTACACACCTCTGATTTCTTGAAATTCTGTCTAGGTAGACACCTCCCTAGGTATTGAGACACAGCAAGTGTCTTCATATAGCTGAATCAAAGGATAATGATGATAGATAGACTTTTGCTTGAGTGACACATAAATCAGGACTCTTCTTCAAGCATTGTGTCAGGCTCACAGGTGCAGTCATTTGACACTCCATGTTGTCTGTTCTCCAAACAAAAGCACCAGATCTGGGCAAGACCAAGAGAGACCTCTTGACAGGGGATTTTTCACTTATATTTTATTTGTTAGCCATTAAACAAACAAACAATATTTTAAAAAATAAAATAAAGGTTGGATAAATAGTTTGATAATAAAGTAAAAATAATAAGTGGTGGTTTGGATCAAATGCTGATGATACACCAGTAATTAAATGTTTCATGGCTCGTGTACCAGTTGATTTAATCACATAGAGCCCCTCTCACATTACTCGTTGACTAAGCTGTCATAAAATAGAGTCAATCTGCTGTTTTGTGTAAATTAGACTGTAAATCCAGGGCTTAATGCTAAGTGGTTTCAATTTGTACTTACCTTGCCAAAGTTTTCACTGGCCCCACCCCAAAAAAGTGATAAATTAAAGTAGTTATTATTTCCATATAACCCTTGTTTTGTAATTTAAAACAATTATGACACCAAAATGTATAGCAGCAGGTAAATTAGGCTGCTGTCACTTTAAGATCTAATGCAATGATTCAATGTTCATGCATTTTCTTTCTCAACTGTTTACGTTCAGATATGACATTACCGAATGAGTGCACTCGCCAAGACTGGCATTTTGGCGTTTTTTGTGTGTGTTTTTGACCATTCAACCGTGGACAGTATCCTAATACTTCATAATAAAGCTGCCTGATTCTGGATAAATTAAGACTCGTAATTTTGTTTTTAAAATAGAGGCCAGTCAATTCAATCAATTTGCATACACATTTGAATGAATGATTCAATGACTCAATTATAAAGACTTCACTTGTTTCATTACTGGATAAATCTGCATTTTTGAACAAATCTCTTGAATGACTGATTCAATGACAAAAACATTTTTTATCAGTCGGTTATGTCGCCACCTACTGGTGTAAAGATGTAATTGATACAATCTTTATTTGAATTGTCAAGTTACTTTCGAAAGGTGATTTAATCGATTTTGATCACAGCTGTAGATATCGTTGTTTATCATCGAACTATGATATCCCAGTGCTTCTGTGATAATTTGCATTATTGTAATAGAAATAATGATAATTTGAGGTTGAGAAAAATGTTTGTGAAGCTGTTTTATATCAATGACAATGGCTTTCTTTGGCTCAATGTCTGCGATGTTCTGCTGTGATTCATACTTGCCAAAGGTTTAATAGACAGCCAAATCATTGTGTGGGTGTTTGCCTCAAGTAGGGCTGTCGTGACAACTGAAATATTGTAATGCCGCACTATTGACAAGCCAACCGCGCCAACCTCAGTGTTCACTTTTTTATTCTTTTTTACGAGGCTATGGCCTTCTTGTTTTACAATTGATCACTGTACATTGAATGTTAAATAAATTAATGATGAATACAAGAGTGTTACGAGTGTCATTTTCCCGCCAACTGTTTGTATCCGGTGTTTTGTTGATTTTGAATAAGACTAAAACAATAGCATGCGCTCTCGTCCCAAAACCTAATATAACGTCGCCAGTTTGGGAACATTGCGGCTTTCAACCGAATGAAAAGGATGAGCCAGCAAAATTAGATATGCTAATATGCACAATTTGCGGCAAATGGGCCCTGTTACACTCGGCAATACTCCGAATTTGAGGTCTCATCTCGCTAACTGTCATCCAGCCACAAGCATCAAGTCGCGGAGCAACCTCAGAAAGGACAGCTGAGGCTGGTACCAGCCGACAGTTAAGAGTAGCTGAAGCCTTTGCAAAATCTGTCAAATACAGCCGTGAAAGTAACAGGTAACAAGGTAAATGGCTTACAGACGCTGTTAAGCAGTGTGAGATGGTTCCATTCAACACGGTGGAGAAACCTGCATTCAAGACAATGCTTAAAGTTGACAAGCAGTACGAGTTGCCGGGCAAAACCTACTTTTCAGAGATTGCTTTGCCGAAATTGTACAACACAGTAAAAAAGCGAGCTTATGAATGTCGACGACTTCTCTGCCACAACTGATATGTGGTCAGGTGTCAATATGACTCCTTATATGATTCTAACGGTTCATTATCTGTGCTTGGACTGGACTCTGAAATCACGTTGCCTCGAAACAGTGTTTATGAACCGGCTGCCTCATAAACACTTTAGGCAAAGGCCTGTTTTTCAGATCCTAGATATAGGGGGATCATATCAATGACAAAGATACAAAATCCGGACTCATCAAAGAGATTCTGGGAGTAGAGGACGAAGGGAGCGCTGCCAATACGTCAGTGGTTGGAGACGAAGGGCAAGCAAAGCAAAAAAAAATAGAAAGTTGGAGACTTGCTGAAATCACGGACAACATCCGCGTCAGCATCCATACCTAAGAGAGCTCGAGCAGATAACAAGCTCACACTACCTACAGGAGGAGCCCATAGACTCCAACGCAAATCCACTGTCTTGTGTACGCAGCACACATCCGAAGCATGCGCTCAGAAAGCCGCCTCTTAGACTCACACAGCAAGTACAGAATTTAATTCTCTTTCACGTCTTCTTGCGTTTGAATATTTAAATTGGCAAGGCTTTAAAAACACGTGCAAATTATAAACTTTTGTGACGATGAAGCACTGGCCCGATTGGGCAAGTGAGCTTTCCGTCAACTGTCCCGAGCTTCTTTTACGCTGGCTCCAGACGGTCGGGCGGTCTTTATTGTCAAGCCCTGTTCTGGAATGAAGTCAGGGTGTAATTTAAAGTCTGTGTGAGTGTACATAGGTGTGTGTTGTGGTGGATAAACGTGGTGAATTATCTAAAAATTGGTCTTTTCATCATCATCATAATCCCTCTAGTCATTTTCTCCTCTCTGCTTTTAATGTGTCATATTTGTGCAGCTGAAAAGACTCATAAATAGATTGTAGCCGTGGTTTATTTTGGACTCTTTATTCAAGTGGCACAGTTGCTGTCATTGCAAATCCACATTAGACATGAAACTGGGCATTAACAGAGCACATCATATCTGGCCTTTATAAGGCAATAAACTTCATTCAAAAATGTCACAGACTCTTGAAGGCTGTACATCCCACACCTTTAAGCCACAGCCCATCTCTATTCTGATATTCTTGACTCTTTATTGTTGTATTGGTGCCTAATATAACTGACAATAAGTAAACTGAATTCTTGTGATTTAGTGTTAAACTGAAACTTTTTTTGTCTGACTCTGATTGTAGTTTGAAGGGATTAATGTGGACCAAATTATAGTTACTGATGGCTTGTAATGTCACTAAAGACAGTGGTCTCACATGATTGTTTTCCATCAAAATCTGAAATGAAGCATATGTTTGTTATACCTAGCATAAGTGGGGCTGCTCGATTATGGAAAAAATCATAATCACGATTATGTTGGTCAGTATTGAAATCACAATTATGTAACATGATTATTTCACATGACTTTGGGAACGTGTTGCATAATTAAAAAGACACCTTTCAACAATTCTTAAAAATTAAAATTTTAACATTTATTGTACTTTTTGACCTATTAAAATGAATAATATAACAGAGACAGCCACTGCCATGTAGCAAATCGTGCATGTTTCTGCTCGTCGTCGGATTCCTCAAAGCCAAACTGTTCCCAGACAACGGATTTGGTTTTGCCTTTTTTGCTCACCAAACGCTGCTGTGGCTGCCCTCCTCCTGCCATCTTTACTCACGCTGAGTTTTTAAATTCTAGCGGATGATATGCACACGACTTGCCTCCCTGACTGTATAGGCTGAGAGAGTTTATGGCTTCAGGAGGGGGGATGTGCGTGTGTCATTCAGAACACAAGACAAAATAAGAGTGTTCTTGCAAAACAGAACATGGCAAATTAAACATACTCAATTGTACTATTTTGGTGATCGTTGGGAGCCAAAATTGAAATCGAAATTCAATGAATTGCACAGCCCTACTTGTAAGGTAGTTATTTTGATTGGGCAGAACATAAATCCTAGGAAACCGATACTTGAGGAAAAGGTTTCGGCTAACCTGTTTCATGTGTAAAAGCAGTATCAAAACGTGAGTGGCTTTTTCCCTCAACCTGCCTAACTGGTGTTGAATGACACTAGCAAACGCTGCTCTGTTTTGATAACCAGTCAAGACAAATTGTGCACACCTACATCTTCACTCAAGATTAGACCAACGGCTAGGAAGTATCTGATGGAAAGTCATGTGATGTGAGTAAACTCGGCCTGTGTGTAGTTGGTTGTCTGATACAAATTCTAGTATCATTAGTATCCCCTAGTAAATTCTAGTCTATCAAGATGTAATAGTATAGTTATTTTTGCTGTAAATGCAATGAAAAAAAAAAAGTGTATATTGGATAAACTAGGCCTATGTGTTAATGTCTATTTTTGGATAATCTAGTGAATTAAAAACTTAATATCACTTGATTTTTTAGCTTTATGAATGCAAACCAAAATATCAGATTATTCACAATAAAAATGTGGTTTAAAAGATTTAGCAAAATTGCTACTAGCTGGCACATTTCTACTGTTGCACATTATTAACCGTCCTAATTGTATGATGTTTGCTCTGTTTCTAAAGACATTTCTCTGTTTGTGTAGTAGATAGAGGGCGCTGCAGTTCAGAGGGGCTGAAGTGTGAAGGGCAGCTGTGGCATTTCATTTTTCATTCGATTTCCATACTTCCATCTGGCATCTTACATTTGAACACCTGTTAGCATGTCAGCCTTCTCATTTTCAAGCATGCATTATCTTTTGGGTGCTGGTGCGGGTTGGGAATGAGTGTGGATGGTGAGATCATCTGTTGTGTTTGGATGCACCGTCCCCTGTGATTCCCACAGAATACTCTCATTATTGCCAATTAAAACCTTCACCATTTCAATGTTGCCTTTATTTCCTCTAAGGTAGGTGCAGTAATTTCAGACCATAGTGTAGGAAACCTTGAACAGCACCTATCTTTTAAAACATGCAACATTCCTGTTGCCTGCCAATCCGCTGTAGATGTTGACTTTACACACAGTGATTTGTTTATTTCTGTGTGTGTTCAATTATTATTATTATTGGTAGGACTTCACATGTTGGTGATGAGCAGCTCTGTTTCTGACGTGTCCTGTTTGAGTGAAACAGAGCTTTTGCATAAATACAAATGGAATTGTTAGTCGGATAGATAAGAGACTCTTGTTTTCATTTGGGGATTTAAGTTTCTAACCCCAAATATGAGCAATCCAATTCATGCTTGCCCTTGAAACACTATTTGTTGAATGTGATGAGAAAAGACTAGGTATGATGAAATAGTACAAAGTCGAAAAAGCTAGTGATTTTAGTGACTCAGTCAAAATGACTCCAGAGTTTTCGGTTTGAATTGCTTTTGAAAGAAACTCATTGTTTGCAGGAATTTACATAATCTTTTAAAGATACACATTTGCTGCTTTTTTTTTAAACCGGTTTTGTTTTAATTAAGTTAGTTATTGGCAGGTGGGTTCATTATGTAGGAAGCGCTGCATCAATCACATCTACAAATTAGATTCAGTGTTATTGTGGTTATTAGGAAAATGGCTTGATTAATGGTGTGATGCGATTTGTGTTCCTCAGGTTGTTGAATGTGTCGCACACACAGTGTCTCTTCAGAAGGTGGGCTGAGGTGTGTGTGTGCTGGAGTCTTGATTGGGCTGTTGCCTCTTTTCATAAGCAGTAATTGCAGATGACATTTAACAGGAGATGTCAGATTAATCCAGAGAGAGGCCGGCTTGATTAGCTTGGAATCATGTGACCGAGGAAGACCATGCACACATACTCGCACACACATAAACTCACCGTTGCATTCTCTGAAAATATGTAAAAGTTTATCTGCTGCACAGTGAAATGCTGTATATATTTTTTTCCAACTAGGGCTGCAACAAATTATTATTTTGATTATTGATTCATCTAACGATTATTAGAACGATTAATCGACTAGTCGTCGAGTATTTCACAGATTAATCGACTAATAGTTGATTATTTTCCCAAATAATCAGTAAGATTTGATCGATTATTCAGCTTTTGCAAATAGTTACAATATTGAGTTTAACCTTTTGTAACTAATAAATAAAACAAGCAAAACTGCTTTTGAAAATGTCTTGTTAGTCAACTTTGAGCCTTCTGAATAGACCAATCTCCTTCAGGTTTTCTGTCATCCTCAGAAGTCATCGATAAGTCAACTTTTACAATGACTGATACGGTTTTTTTAGGGCTGGTCATTGACATAAATTTCACGATTAGATTTCGATTCCGATATAGATTCAATTCGATTCATTTGGATATATATCAGGTTGAGTACATGTTAATTTTTCTCAGTTGAGTTTAGTTGTTGAGAGATTTTTTTCCCTATTACATTACTATAATATTAAAGGTTAAAATAAAACAACTGATTTGTATACAATTGCATTTCAGTCATGACAAATCTCAGAAGGTTTGGCAATGGTGGTGGATATGACAGTGTTATTGTATTTGTTCTTAGCGGAATAGATCTGCTATTCTGCAGCTGCTGTAATACTAACTGTTTGGAATTTTTATCATGGTTTATCAAACTGGTAACCGTTTCATCCCTAGTGCTGCACATTTTTTTAGTCTGCAACTAGATGATTTTTTTTCCACTAGTGTGATCCATTCAGGCCGATTTGCGGATCAATTATAATAGGCGGCGGGCACTATAGCATTGATCAGCCTATCGTGCTCAGGAGGCACTGTGTCCTGTGGATCAACAGGTTTAACTATTTCAGCTTATCTCAATGACAACCGGCATCAGTCAGCACTGTCAGTAACACCTTTCCAACCTTTTTATTGCTCATGCACACGCAGCTACCCCATCGGGGTGTTCATGCGGTGATGTGCTCTTCTACACTCAAATGTGCTCATCTTCTTAATATGTATTATTCCTACCCACAATGCCCTGCTCTCTCCGCATGCTTCCTTCCGCCTCCTTGATTGGCTGCTGATTATGATTGCGCTTGATTGTGCCGAAGAAGGTCTGTTGATGTTGTTTTCATTGCTAGTTTCGAGTCGCACGCAGGGAGCGCAATGGATGTTTGTTGTGTTTGTGTAAGTAAAGTGTTTGATATGTCACCGGCCTCAGCCTGCAGGTAAAGAACATTGAGGAACTCTCCACTGTCCACGCTAGTGCGTTTTCGTCCATACTGGCGTGTCCACTGCATATTAGAAAAGATCTCTGTCCACACTACACAACTGAAAACACGTCACATGACCATTCATGCACACTGGGCCATGCGCGTACAAGTGTAAACCGTTTCCGATTGCTCTCGTCTTGCGCATGTAGGCAGCTGCAGTATTATAAAATACTTTTTGAGTTCTTTTCAGTGAGTCAAATGAACTGATTCACAAAGTCTCAGTGATTCATTAGCGAATATTTCTGAATTAAATTAATTCCTAAACATTTTTACCCAGTAATCATTAACAACTCTAAAGGTCACGCAGGAAATGCATTGAATAAAAGTGTGATAATCTTTTTAATTTATATTTGTTTATTCGTTATTTACTTGATTAATTTAGCAAAAAACGATTTAATTTTAATTATAAAAAATAGATATTTAAAAAATAGGTTTACATGTATTTTTTTTTTATTGAATTAATTTATTAATGGATATTTTTAGGTTTTCAATAAAGAATGCTTGATTTTGCTGTGGTATTGAAATCTGTATCAAGAATCGTGAAATTTCGCTAGTGTTGGTTTCAACTACTTATATTTTGGTGTTGTGATGGTCATTTCACAATAGAGATGTGCTCTTCCTCTATACAGATATTTAAGAGAATATCTTTTTTGTCCTTTTCTCTCTCCAGGTCCAGCAAAACCATGAACCTTTGCTCCAAATGTTTTGCTGGTAAGTTACTTCTAGTACGTGGTCTATATAATCATTATGCCTAATCTGTGTTTGAGAGACTCACATTCTCTCTGTTCTCTCCATCAGACATACAGAAGAAACAGCCAGACGAGGACTGCACTCCAGAGCCCGCCCCCAGCTCCAGCAATAGCCAATCAGCAGTCTTCTGCAATGAGACGAGCAGCAGCAGTAGCCAAACCCTGTCCTCCAAGCCAGCCAGCTCCGAGGAGCCCTCGACAGAAGCCACGCCTCTTCCTGCACAGGACGGTGAGGACACACTAATGTTTTCTGTCTTACCTGTAATAACTTAGATGATATTTCATTGCATCTAGTCTCAGATGGGCCTTAATCATTTTAATATTCCACAGCAGTCATGGAGAATGATAGACAGCTGAATATTGTGGATGAAAAAGATTAACGGACACATTTATAATGTTTGTTTTGGGAATGTGAAATTTGAGTTGAAGACAACCAGAAAGTCTGAATCCTTAGAGATCTATACTAGTGGTTCTCAAATGGTGGGTTTGCAGCGAAGAACACTCCTAAATAGCAACGCCAAGGTCATGTGTTTGATCCCCAGGGAATGCATGAACCGATAAATGCAATGCAAGTCACTTCAGATAAATGTATCTGGCAAATGCATAAATCTAAATCTTGTATCATTCTCTCTCTCTCTGTCTCCCAGAAGTCTCCAGTACAGACACAGCTCGCGGCACGCTATCCACTCCTACAAAACGACCCTGCGACTCAGGTACACCTCACCAATGCTCTTGTGCTTGTGTGTGTCTGGCAGCTTTTAATAGTCTAGCACATCACACCACTTTGGAACTGAGCTGTAAATGTACAGCAGCGTACAAAAGTGGTTTGAAAGTCTCAAAGCAGCTGCTTGAAGGTAATCAGGTGTTACATATTCCACAAAACGTATCTTTATCTCTAACGTTTTGTTGCAACATCTTTTTAGGGAACTTAATTTAAATATCCAATTATTATTTTTTGTGAATCGGTGCAGAAATGTGGTGCATTAATGTATATTTTCTCCCACCCGTTACCTACCGTACACATTTATTTCCACCTCTCTATCCACAAAAAAAGAATGGTTTCAAAGCTCTGAAAGCACAGGAAGCTTTGGTTTAGACAGACTAACCAAGGTCAGTGAGAGCTAAATCAATGGAGTTCAAGCTTTGGTCAAGCCATACTTCAGTCTAGAGTACTTGCAAACTTTCTGCCGACTCTGAAGTCCCTCCTTAGGGGCTCCATGATATAACCGCTTCTTAGGGCTGGGCGGTATGGATGGTGAAATTGTAGTGACAATATAAAGTGCCAGTGGATAGAGATTTTGGTATATTCATGGGTTTCATCAGGTCCCTTTCCACAGGTGTATACAATCAAGCACCTAGATTATGAATGCAGACTGCATTGTGCTTGATTAATACACCTGTGGAAAGGGACCTGATGAAACCCATGAATAGTTGCAGTATGTAAATATATGCGAACTGCCTAAAGTTATTGATGCGTTAGAGCAATAAAGAAACATGCATGAATGAGAAAATAAAGTGCGGGAAGTGTATAATATAAAACATATTTATTAAGTGCAATAAGCCTTAAACCAGGGTTTCTCAAACTCGGTCCTGGAGGGCCACTGTCCTGCAGAGTTTAGCTCTAACACTGATCAAACACACCTGAGAAAGCTAATCAGTGTCTTCAGGATCACTAGAAACTCACAGCTAGGTGTGTTTGATCAGGGTTGGAGCTAAACTGTGCAGGACAGTGGCCCTCCAGGACCGAGTTTGAGGAACCCTGCCTTAAACAAAGAACTCTGTACTCACGCAGACTAACACATAGAAACCTGCCTCTTTAAACAGCATGCGATCACAAAACAAAATTGTCAAAATGCCTGCCTTCTCATAAACAAAGTTGGTTATGTCTTAAGTGAATGTAAACAGTTGGAAATCGGATGTGTCAGTATATTAGATCCACGCGTTAGTTCTTAAAGTGACAGCAGCCTAATAAACCTGCTGCTCTGTCGTTAATGCTTAAACAAAAGAAAAAGAGAAAATCCCTCACTGCTCTTGACTGAATAGCTTTGACTCTTAGCTTTAATATGAAATGAGTATATATTAAATTCATACAATGAAGACTGTGCAGTTTTATTTTATCTTATTGTTCAATATCTGTATTGTTTTAACTTGAATCCTACTATTAAATAGATGGAACTATACGGTTATCCGGACCACACGTCTGTCTTTTAGTCCCGTATAGTCATCCCTGATTGGTCTTAACCCCAGTGACGGGTAGGTTTAGGGGCGGGGTTAGGGGTAGGCCATCGTGTGGTCTGGATAACCGTATAGTACCAAATAGATTTACTGTACCTCATAAACGGTTTAATAATGCACTGTTTTTCATTTGTATCTTACTGTATGTATATATTTCTTAAATGTGTCCTGTTTCTTATTCTTAATTCTAATTATGAAGAATAACTATACATGTACCTATGTAACTATATGTTTTTGTGAAATATAATGACTTAAAATTACTTGTGAAATACAGGTTCTCATAGGTCACTGTGTGGCAACACCTGTCTAGCATTCAGAACACCATAGTAACAACCTAGCAAGGCCTACATTCCTTAAACCTCAAATCTTTCTTCAGACTGCCCAAATATTCAAACTACTTGCACACTGAATGTACTTTGAATATTTGGGCAGTTTAAAGAGAGATTTGAGTATTAAAGGATGTCGCCCTTGCTAGGTTGTTACTATGGTGTTCTGAATGGTTTAACCTTCAATCCATCATAAACCATGCCAACTACCCTTTCCCCCCGTTTAATAATGAGATGCATGGTAAGTCGAACACTTACTTCCCAACTGAAGCTCTGTGTGCTCTCCAGTGTGTTATATAGTGCAGTTCAACTCGCACCAGGTAGTTCTGCAGTAGTGGTGCAGTTGCAATTTAAAAGTTCTTGTTTGTGTTTTCAGCCTCAGGTTCAGAGAGCGAGTCGTCCCCGGAGAAGCGTGTTCGTGTGGGAGAGGCCTCATGTTCTGAAGATTCTCCACGAGTTCCCAAGCAGAAGAACCGTCGGCGGTGCCATCGCTGCCAAACCAAACTGGAGCTCGTACAACAGGAGCTGGGGTCCTGTCGCTGTGGTTAGTATGGCCGCCGTATCATCTGCGAGGCGATGTGACAAAACTATAACGCTTCCTGACTCGCATGCGTCAAGTCTCGACAGCTTTGTTGATGCTAGCGAAAGTTTTCTAGTTTTGTCACATCACGTCACTTGTTCTGACGGCGTATATGATGGGTTTAACAATTCTGTGTGAGCCTGTTCATTCCTCACCTGACTGTTTGCAATTTCAGCGAGAACTTTTAGATCCCTACAGAACTAAAGTATATTTAACCCCCCTCGGTCATTTAAATTTCAGATGCTAACTGTAGGTAAGGAAATAAAGTGAGCGTTTAAACATAATTGCGCAGCTAATATCAGTCCTCCTGGCTGTGCTAGTTATTTTTTTGTCTTGTTTTGTTAAACTGAAGGTGGTATTGTAAGTCATCAGTCTAATGACAATTCCCACTGCTCTGCTAATACACTTATGGATCTGACTGTTCCCGTGACAGCTCGCATCTGAGTCATTATCCCGCCGGGATAATGTTTGTCTCAGGCAGGACTCCTGCAGTTGAAAAACTATGCTGCATTTTCTTCCTAGGGTTCGGAAACCTGCTTGGATGCTTTTTAAAATGTACAGTAACGTACAAGCGAGTAATCCCAGTCGATTTAAGTGTTTAAGTCCTGTGTTCGATTCAGACTGATTTGCTAATCTACTCGAATGATTCATTAAAATGAACCGCTTCATTTCGAGCGAATCTTTCATGAATCGGGCAGCACATTATGCTGTGGGTTTATGGTTGCATGCAGTCAGTGAGAACAACCCTGTTTTTCTTTTTCGTCAAACAATTCAGAAGCTGACAACTCATCTAGAATATATATTCAGCGGCGTCGCCCCTGAATAGCGCTACATGATGCACTGATGTGTGTAGTGCCGTGCAGCTCTTCTGTGGCTGTCGTAATTGAAACATTGTAAGCTTTTAATCATCTCTGACTCATTAAAAACACCATGTGTATTAATGAATATATTAAACTCCTTAACGAGACTCTCTTCTTAATGAGGCTCTGAAGATGGAATGGATCCTCTGTGTGCAGAGCTGGTTTTTATTTACTTGGAAATGATCTCAGATCACACTCTCTAAGAAGTCAAACTACGTTTGGTCTATGCATAGTTAGTGGTCTTTGCTAGTGTAGATATCGCTCAGCTTGGTATTATGGATTTGAACTCTGCATGTGTGCTACGGTCCTGAATGATAACTCAAATTATGCGGCAGAACACCTTAGCAAACACACAGCAACACCTTGGTGTCTACTTTTTTTTACCTTATTTTAGATTTCATATTATTATTATTATTATAATAATATGTATTATTTTATGTGATTATACATTTTATTTTCTCTGATTTAACTACTAAGTCATTTCACTCGGCGGCCATCTTTGAAACTCCTCTCGGGCAGCTTCAGTATTTCAGTCATGCAAGTACAGCTCCTTTCTCTCTGAATGGGGAAACATCAAATTCTCCAAAGCTGTTCACCAAGCTTACGATTAAATTTAATCACCAATGAAATCTGACAACAACTATATCAAAAATGTTGTTTTTAAATGCTCAAATCATGACATAAAACTGAATTTTTCAGGCTGGACCAGCCAATGCGCATGTGCAGTCGTGAAACGCACATCTCAGAACACTGACTGCAGTGACGCATTGACTTTACCAATCGACGATTGGCTCTTTTATTTAGAAGGCGGGACGTATTCCGCCGTATTGCACGTTACACTTTCTCCCATTCTTAGTAATATGAGTGCACTGTCTTTCTGTATCTGAAGTCTTTGGCTAAGCTGTAAGCAAATATGAATGCACCCCATTTGTTATGCCCCCCAAAAAATGAATTAAAAGCTGAAATGAAATTTTTACTTCAGCATTATGGCGTTGAATTTTGCGCAAGCAAGCACTACTAAAATCTAGTTACTTACTTTGAAATGATCCGATATCACAATTTTACGCTCCACAGGAAGTCAATCTACGAATGTTTTGTTTATACAGAAGTGGTGTTTTCTAGCGTAGCTATTTCTCAGTTTGGTGTTAGGCATTTTAACTTTGCACATTTGTGCTATAATCATAAACGATACTTAATTTTGTGCTATATAACACTCTAGTAACCACATGGTACACACAATTTCTTTATTTTCTTTTGTTTTATTATACTTTCTTTTTATTCATATTATTTAGCTTTTAACACAAATCTGAATGCACAATTTATGTCAATAAACCAGATTGAAACTGCAATTGAATTTGGAGATAAATTGTTAAAAAAGAATCCCATAAAATTGCATTGAAGAAGAAACCTGAGCGCAAGCTTTAGGATTGGCTAAGTTGACACTGCAGAAAACATTGCTCTCTTTCTTATCCTAATCTGCATCCTCCTTATTGCCTGCGCACAAATTCGCTGTCTTTCACAGCACTTCCCCTTATTAAAGAACACTTAAATGTTGACTTCAGTAACCCCTGTGTTTACTTCCGTATGACAGTGTGCGTACGTCTTTTTATCGTTCTTTAGCACATACAGTCAGTTCAGGCCTGCTACCAGTTCATAATCAAATCTAATATTGGCCACATTTAACATCATGTGAACAGCCTAAAAAAGAAATCAGTTCTGAGCAATACATCTGAATTGAGCGTGAACTTTGGCTTTATTTGACTATTATTTGACTTCTATTTTTCATTTGTTTGTTTGCACTATTTATTACATTTTTTTATTATTTTATTTCATATTATTTACCTTTTAGCACAGCTGAGCTTCAATCAAATCTCAAGGCACAATTTTTGTCATGCCAATTAAACAGTAAAAAGTTGTTAGTAACAACCCCCAGCGACACTCCTCATGCCAGTGATGTATTGCATGGGCAAGCACCACTAAAATCTTTTACTTAGAAATGATCTGAGATCAATATAATCTCTCTGGCATTCATGTTAAAAAGCAGAAACTTCAGCAGGCTAACAGTGACGTAATTAGTGACTTTTTAGAGTCATTTGTGATGTGTGTGGCAAGATGTGCTCAAGCATGCTGTTAAAATCCGTCAAATTAGTGTTACGTGCTGTTAGAACGCTCTTTAAAACCAACCTTGAGCAGGTTATACAACACTTTCATCTCATTGTGAGCACTCTCTCTCTCTCGTTCTCAGGTTATGTGTTCTGCATGTTGCACCGGTTGCCGGAGCAACACGACTGTATGTTTGACCATCTGGGCCGCGGCCGAGAGGAAGCTGTGCTGAAGATGGTTAAACTGGACCGCAAGGTGGGCCGAACCTGCCAGCGCATCGGAGAGGAGTGCTCTTGAACGCACACACTCGCACACACCCACGCACCCACACACACCCACACACACACACACACACACTCGCATCCACCGATCACTCACCTGTTAGTGGCATCTTTTTTCCTCCAACACATCTCAGAGGACCCCTCACCCCTGCTTGACCTCTGACCTCTGACCCCCTCAGTAGCCTTGTGCTCATCACACACAGGCGACCCGCACAGCCTTAACGTTCTGTTTTCAGTCCCCTTCCACACCCAGTGCATATGCAGGTCAGTAGGTCAGACCAATTTGGGCTCCCAAGCGGCCCGTACTTTGGAGAACTGCTCTTGTCTCAGAGGCTGCGATCGACTCCAGGGGAAACGCATCGATCGATCGAGACCTCTGGGAACTTCTTCTCCATCACACGGACAGACGCTGACCGAGGGAACTGGGGGTGACCTGGATCACACGAGTCACTCCGTCCCGGAAAAAAAGCCCGGCTCTGCCGCGACTCGAGTTGATTCTCTCGGCCGATCCGCGTCAGAGCCGTGCCCGTTTTACTCGCGTACACTCACACTCACATATGCACTTAACACCGTTCGGTGCAATCAAAACGGTACCCTTCGGTTTGGGTTCAGTTGGGAAAGAGCCGCCCACAGCTCATCTGAGAACTGTAGTTCGTTCAGGTCTGAATAAACACACTCTGTAACCTCGTACAACTCCCATCAGCCCTTGCATCATACACTCTGCCTCTTTAAAAGCAGCTGAAGATCTCGGTGGCTTTTTTTTTTTTTTTTTTTTGCCCTTGTTTCTCGCTTTCTCTCTCTTTCCTCCATCATTCTCACTAGTTTCCTGTTCTTTCTCCTGCCTGCTCATGCTAACCTTTTCTTTCTGTATTCTCTTGATTCTTTCTCTCTCTTTTGCTTTCTTTCCTTCCCTCTCATACATGGCATTATGGAGGGATGTGTTCAACTCTGGTGGGAACGAGGAAGGCGGAGTCTCAATTTACCGGCGCTTTTGTTTTATTTGAATTTTTTTATTTTATTATTATTACTTTTGACTGGTTTTCTGTTGATGTCGACATGGACAACTGAAGATAAGAGATGAATATTGTGTATCTTAAGAAAAATCCTTATTTAACCTCCTTTGTGTTTCTGGTTAACTCTCACTCTAAGCATAGAGCTGCATTACTTTGCCCTTTTTAGGTTAACATTTAAAAAAAAGCATACAAAAAGCGAAGATATGGATAAGATAAAATTCTGTAGCCTTTCTTTTGTTTTCTTGTTTTCCTTTTTTTTTCCCTTTCCTCTTTTGCTGAAAAAGAATAAAACTGGATTAGAGGATGTGTGGCATGCTTTTCTTTTTTTACTATATCAAGAGTGATTTTCATTTAAAAACAGAGTTTGTGCAAAAACACGTTGACTTAAACAGCTGAACAGTGAAATATACAAAGAACAATTCATAAATATAGTAATAAACTACCATTCAAAAGTTTGGGATCAATAAGATTTGTATGATTTTATAAAGAGTAAGTGTTTTTCTCATCAAGTTTGCATTTATTTGTTACAGTAAAAACGGTAATATTGTGAAATATGATTCGTTTAAAATAACCGTTTTCTATTGTAATAAATTTCAAAATGTAATTTATTCCTTTGATCAAACTGATTTTCAGCATCAAGTGTCTTGATATGACATGATTCTTCATAAATCCTTCTAATATGCTGATTTGCTGCTTAAGAAACATTTCTCATTATCAATGTTGAAAACAGTAGTGCTGCTTCATATTTGAGTGGTAACATTGTACATTTTGTTACTGTCACTTTTGAGCAATCTAATGTGTATTAATATCTTTAAGATCTTATACTGACCCCACACTTTTGAACATGGCCACTGGGCAAACCAACTTCCTTCAATAAAGATGTTAGCCATATTAAATCAGTTAAGTTGTATGTGTGCAGTACTGAAGACATTTTATGTGCAAGCGATAGTAAAACATGAAATAACAGAGTTTGGTCATGCGGGTCCAGAGAGTAAACAGAGCTTAAATTGGAGCAAAGCTGACATTGATTCTCATATTTTTAATGTGGTTAAAAAGAAAAATTGTCAACCAGCATAAGCCAAATGTGAGTTCCTTAGACAAATAGGTTAACTGTAAAAGCTGGAAGCACAACCACAGGACCGACAGAAATGAGCAGGCTAGAGGAATGGCTTCATGAATTCCCCTGGATGGAATGAACACCTGTGACCCAGTTACAACAAAACCTGCATCACGAGCCCCACGGATATGGGTCTGACGGCGGGCGTCCATAAACCGCTGGTGTTTGAGGTCAGTGCTGTGTAACCTGGGGTTGAGAAGCTCAACCTGGATCCCTACGGTGGTCTGGACGCTTCATCTGTGAACTCAACCGATAATGGCCGTGTCTGAAACCAAAGACGACGGCCTTTCTGCCAAGTCAGCCAATGATTTGGTGTTTTACCATTTATATCAGACAGCCAACATTTCATTGCCATTAGCTAAATAAGATGGCATGTAAAAGTGTACTTTTCATGAATATGGTACATTTTAGTGTCCACTGATGTTTTTATTGTGAGAAATATTAGATATGAAAAGAACTGTTATCTAACAATAATAATAAAACGCCTATAGCATGAAACATCTGTTTTTAAATGCATTAAATGAATGTTTGCACTGAATATAATTAATTATATGCAATGTCACTGTTGATATAATATGATGGTAAAAGCAACATTATTTATTTAAATACATTTTCTCATTCAAAATGTTCATTTTTATATATAAAATACATCAGGGTTGTGTGTGTGTGTGTGTGTGTGTGTGTGTATATATATATATAGTATCTATATACTGTATACACACACACTGTAAAAAATAAGTCAATATATTGCCATTTCTTTGTGTATATGTATATAAATATGTAGTCTACGTATGTACCCTATTCATGGAAAGTAGCTAACAGTTGTCAGTTGTGTGTGTGTGTGTGTGTGTGTGTGTGTGTGTGTGTGTGTGTGTGTGTGTTGATGAATGTCAGGTAAGTGGATGATGAGTGTTCAATCTTCTCAGACATCAGTCTCGCAGATCTGTGTCAGCAAAGAGAGAATCTCTAATGAAATCACACCTTCAGATGCAGCGCTGCCAGCCGCTGTGTGACTGACTCAACACGGCCACTGCAGCACTGGCAGACGGGCAGATCAATCAAATACATGGAGACAAAATATTCCTCATAAACACAGATCTTTGATAAATATGTGGCTTATTGTGCTGAAACATATAAAAAAAAAATGACAATACATACTGTGCAGCTCAGCATTTATTGAATAAATAACTAAAGGGCTTGTACTCATTGTAATTGTTTTTTTCTTCTTCTACAATACAGTATTTTTCATGTGCTCAAATGTTGAATAAAATATTGACACAATTTTTTTTTATAAATGGAAATCTTAAAGTAGTTTTTTTCTATCATAATACATTGTATGCCTATATGGGGTGAATTTTAAATCATTGTACTTCTTTGCAGTGAGCAGTTATCATTTTTGTACTGATTAATAACATTTAAAAACAGTTTTTTTTTTTTTTTGTTTAATGAAAATGTTTAATACATAATTTTCATACTGATTGTTAACTTTTAACATGTTCAGTTAAAACATGTCCAGTTGTCTCTTCATTTTTACGTTCCTTAATCAAAATGTTCAAAACAAAACATTTTCTTTCCATCCTTTTGTTTTTTACAATTAAAAGAAAAAACTAACCAACAGCAGCCACTTTCTTAATGACATCATCCTCCAGGAAGTGACATCATTTCGGAGGGCCGTCATGAAATCAACAACAGCACAAACGGAAGTGAGTATTAGTGGTGGAGTTGACGAATCGCTGTGGTGTTTTGTGATATAAATTGGTTTGTCTCAAATCCTGATGGATAAAATTACGAAAGTCATCATTTCAAGATGATAACAAATAAAAAAAACTAAAAAAAATTCAAGTTGACAACCTCATGTAAAACAGCTGCCAATCCCTCACTAAGCAATGACTTTAGCACTTTCCATCCAATTCATTTTCTTGCCTCTAAGTAAATAATCAAGTTATATTTTATAATGAATAAAGTTCAAGCATTTGATCTTGACCAGAGCAGTTTTATGACATGTTTGTAGTGCCATTGTCCAGAAATACATCCTTTTAAAATTGTGTATATAATTGTACACACACACACACACACACAAACACACACACACACACACACACACACACACACACACACACACACACACACACACACACACACACACACACACACACACACACACACACACACACACACACACACACACACACACACTCTATTTTAAAAGGATGTGTATATATATGAGGGCACAGATTGCCCCTAAATCTCCATCTCAGACCCTCTTGTCTCTTTATCCTGATAGGATATTTTCGTGGTGAAGCGGATTTGAGGGCCGCTGTGTCCAGTTGTAATCCACTCAAACCCTGATCCTCTGATGGGCCATGCGCGTGTAATCCACAGATTTATCCACAGCGTCCGGTAACAGGCGTCCTGCTGCGTCCTAATGCTGTTCTCCCCCAATTAGCCTCATGTTTCTCTCGCACTTCTTGCAAATGTTTTCCTGAGACAGAACGATTTGTTCTGGCTGATAGCAAGTGAAAGCAAATTACCACTGGATTAATGGAGTGTGTGTGTGTGCGCGCGCGCTTGTAAGGGTTCATGTGTGTATGAGGATTTTTTTTCTAATCTAATTAAGATGGCCAGCAGTGGATGTTCTTATTTACTGTTATATTAGTCAGATATCTGGTGGAGGACGAGAGAAGAAAGACTGCAAAAGGGTGTCTAATGTGATTTGCGTTCATTATCTCTGAGAATCGAGTTGAAATTACATCTCTTGTTAATGCACACTTTGTTCAGTCCGAGTCTTAAATGAACAATCAATCTTGAGCTTTTAGTGTGGACAGTGACCTCTCTCATATCTCTCTTAATCTTCTGCTCTTTGCATGTATTTCTTTCCATTCCTGACACTTGATCTATGATTTTAACAGTAGTGTATGTAGACTATATAAGACATGTTCCTGGAGTTGAGATAACAAACTATGTTGCTCCAGGAACATGTCTGTCTTGGCAAAGTCACGGTGACCCTATCTTTTAAAATACTTAGCATTGTAATTGCATTATGCTTACATCTTGTGGTCAACTACTGTTTTATTTGAAATAACAGTAGCCTATGTATAGTATTCAGTGTATAGTGTGCAGTAGCCTATGCTGTAGTGGGCTAGAATTATATATGCCACAAATAGCAGGGTCATTCTGTGTCAATTATTTGTTCTTCACATATTCCTCTTTAAAAGAAAAAGGTATGCAAAGTGAACCACATTTGGTTTTTCAGCACTGAAAATTTACATGGAGCCACATTGAAATCCCAAACGATACCAAAAGAAAAGTTAAGAACCAGAATCTAAAAGGATATTAAAAGATGTTTAATACTTCTTGAGTTTCAGGCATGCAAACTTCCAGCAAAATTCCCATTTGTGAACAATCACCATTGGCATTTAATGTATCAAATATTGATAAAGTTAACAGATTTTACTAATAGACCTACCAATCTCTGTGTTAAAATAAAATTATGATGATGCCAACTTAACCAACCTAACCCTTACCCTAAACCTAACCCTAACCCTAACCCTAAAGCTATTTTACCCCCCTGTAATTTGACTCCAAATCTCAGGTGAAAATGGTCATTTTGACCCCCTCGACATCGACAAAAGAGTGGATTACTGTGTAAATATACATCTGTGACATTTCACATTTTGGCTTTATTCTTCATTTATGTATTTATTTCACACAAAAAAAGAAAAAAAAAGAAAAGATGAGTCGGAGTTTGGTTGATTTGCAAAGGCATTTTAAAGTAAAGGCATTTTAAACTTGGTTTAATAAATAGCAAAATAACTACGATAACTAGACGCCACTGCAATAAGCTGCAATTTGAAAACATGGTATACAACTGTTTAAACATTTAGTGTTGCTTAATGCATACTGATTCACATACAATGTTTAAGGTGTCATTGTTACGGTGTAATTATATATATTGAAGTACTGAGAAATATTAAGCAACTACATGTATTTACCATAGGGTAAGGATGATTAGGATTTGGTTTAGGCCAGTTGCATGTAATTATGCATAATTTACTGTTATTACTATGGTAAGTACATGTAACATAGGTAACAAGGATACTGTAAAAAGTGTTACCTATTTAAAAAAGAAAATAGTATGCAGTATAGCAGTAGAATTCTATTCCCGAACACCGTCCTGGCGCAGTTTGTTTGTGTATTTTGTAACAAAATGCTCATTAAAGTGGTTAATTTAAAGATGATGTTGGTTATATGCTAATTTGCTCTATGTGTGATGGTAATTTTGCTCAGTTAATAAGAGATGTTGATTCAGAGTGACATTTTCTCTTCATTAGTACAGATTTCTGTTATTGAATGCAGTGAAATGCTGTGATCCTCCTTATTTCAGCTCTGTTAACGCTTACACGTGGTCAATGTGTTGAACAGGTATTTAGCTGTTTGTCTGGCTCATCAACACCCTTAAATCAGTGTATTCATTCAATCATAGTGACTTTGTGATCCTTTTGTCAACATCATAATCATATGCACATGCTATCCTGTTGATGATGAATGTCGTGTGGACAATAAAAGGGAACACTGCATGTAAAAAAGGGGGTGTTATAATATAAATATGACGCTGATATACAGTAGTCACCAAAAGTAGCCACTATTATCTAGGATAATAGACATCTTCATCCTTTATTAAAATATTATTAAACATTTGTTAAAGATTTTGCAAGCATATTGCCCAGTGCTTGGAGTCAATTGTTTTATTTGTGATACTGATGCAATTTTTGACCAGGCTTTCATGCAAAGAAATGATGAACACTCGCAAAAACAAGAGAGAACCAACAAAATATTAATAACTGATTATGCTCTAGTCAATGTATGCTTTTATCCTGTGAACTTTTCGTTTTCCTATGCATTTTAGTGTTATGTTTTTCCTTCACATTTAAAATATTTTGAATATTTTCAAAAAAATTCCTCATAAATAATGTAAATTCATACATTTCCTGTCCACTCTTGCCTGTCAGTGTTAATAAGTAATGGCAAAAATAGCAGTAGCAGACATTTTTTTTCATGTAATGAGCCCAATTATTCTGTAAATGTTTCTGTAAACCATTCTTACATTAATTGTTGCATTGAATTCATTGCAATATTTGACATAAGAATAGTTTGAAGAACAGTTTAAATATTCTGATAGTCTCAATGTTAACTTTTGTAGTCTTGCGTTGTCAAAAAGTCTGGTTTGATCCACTTTTCAGCTTTTCAACAGAAACAGGAAGAGAACGCTTGACCGAAATGCACAACGGCCAACCACATCTGGGTCAGTCTGAAATAGATCAGATCACAATAACAGACTGCCAGAGAAAAGCTCTCCTTCAAAATATGGCATAGCAATTTTTAAAGGTTGCATAGAAAACTGAAAGTGCTGGAAATGTGTGAAGAATTTGCAATCAGAATTTCTGTCTGGCTGAAAGTAATAAGTGATTATTTCATAGACTGACAGAATATGTGTTATTGTTTCTACCGGCTTCAACCAAAAGTCTTTTAAAGATTCAAAACCTTGAATTTTGCAAATCCAATGGATATCAAACATTTTCCATGCGGTTTCCAAAATTATGGATGAATTAATTTAGTAGCCCACAGCTATAGTTTTGAAGTTACAGCCAGAGGTTTATTTCAGTTTACTGAACAATATTCTCAGGAATCAATTCACACTCTCCATGGGGTTTCTTTAAAGTTTTCTGAAAGAAGTCTCTTATGCTCACCAAGGCTACATGGATTTGATAAAATAAAATAAATAAAAAACTGTAAAAACATTAATATTGTGAAAAATTCACAGCATCATGCAGTCTTCAGTGTCACATGATCCTTCAGAAATTATTCTGATATGCTGATTTGCTGCTCAAGAAACATCTTGTATTATTATCAGTGTTGCAAAACTGTTGTGCTGCTTAATATTTTTGTGGAAATCATTACACATCATAATTTGTTGATGAGAGAAAGTTCAAAAGAACAGCATTTATTTGAAATAGAAATCTTTTTTTACTGTCACTTTTTGATCAATTTAAAGGGTGGGTGGTATAATGCCCTTTTCACAAAATATAAAATAAGTCTCTGATGTCCCCAGAGTGTGTATGTGAAGTTTTAGCTCAAAATACCACACAGATATTTTTATATAGCATGTTAAAGTTGTCACTTTTTGAGGGTGAGCAAAAACGCACAGTTTTTGTGTCTGTCCCTTTAAATGCAAATGAGCTGCTGCTCCCGAAAGAGGGGGCGGAGCTTCAACAACTTGTGTCCTTTTACCTCACACAGACATGCACTGAAAATGTCTAAATCTTTTAGCCTTTTATGTTCAAACCGGAGTCAGACAAAGATGGAGAGACTCAAGAAGAAGTGACAACATGTAGAATGCAACAGGACGTTTCTTGAATGGTTAGTTGGTGAATTTATGTAGTAGCTGATATGTAGTTATCTTCTAGTCGTTGATTAGCATATTCTGTCTTGTTAATCTATAAATCGTGTTCCGGGGGCGGGTTTTTTGTAAATTATAGGGTTGGTGATGTCACTAACCCAAGAGGAAGCTCATGTAGTCCCTAGTCCTTAAAAAGCAATCTTTAAAAGAAAATATCTTCCTTTGCTTTGAACTTTGAGCATTGCACCCTACAGATGTTGTTTATGCTCAAACAGCAACATTACTAACTAAAGTTAGAAAAATGAAATCATAGCCTAATCAACCACCCCTTTAATGCATCCTTGCTAAATAAAAGTATTAATTGTATTAAAACCTTGGATGGTATTAAATGATAATTGCACTTTTCTTATTTTATTTCAGCGATCTGATGAAACTGAAATGGCAGGAGTATCTCTGCGACGTGTGAGAGCGGGCGTCCGTCGACAAAGGCACCTGGTAATGGTGTGCAGACGGCTCTGTTGCTGCTGTTCTCATGATGTCCATGATAATAGGGTTTGCAGCGAATTTCAACATTTTAATTTCTCCTGTCTCGCCCCCTCTGTCTTCCCCTCCCTCTCCTCCTCCTTTTTTCTCATCTTCCTCCCTCTCTCTGTGTCTCGGTGGCTTCTGTTATTGATTTTTCTGTCCCCTGGACTCTTAAAACAAACCAAATGGAGGAGATTGTTTTCTTTGGAAGGGTTCTCTCTCTCTCTCTCTCTCTCTCTCTCTCTCTCTCTGACAGGGGGTCTTTTCCGGTGTCTATCTGCTTTCTGTTGTTCATGAGCTGAGAGGGCACCGGTGTCATGGAGAGTTTTAGTGTTTGGTGCTTTCGGAGCGAACGGCTTTGGAATATCAATCAGCCGTTGTGAGTGAACCAGCAGGAAAACTAACAGAGTCATCTGATGGAGAGAGAGAGAGAGAGAGAGAGAGAGAGAGAGAGAGAGAGAGAGAGAGAGAGAGAGAGAGAGCTCTTCGGCCCAGGGGGACTCCTGCAACAGCTCGCGTCTGATTGGTGGAGAGATATGACCTATGACCACACAGCAGTGCTTAAATATCTGTGAGCAACACTCTCTAACATCTCTCTTTAATCCCCCCCTCTCTCAATTCAATTTCACTTTTCAGTTTAGTGGGTTTTATTGGCATGATGACAAATTATACATTTATATTTGTTTGCAGGTTGGCTGTACAATGAAAACAAAACCTGCAAAATATCTTAAGTAATATTATTAATTTAATCTTAATGGGATTCATTTAGTAATTATCCTATATATATTACATTTGTATTTTTTTATATAACATTTACTATTACATTTACATTTAATATTAATTCAATTAAATGATAGCGCAAATGAAATCTATTATTATTATTATTATTATAGTATTAAGAAATAACACTTTTTACATTTTCAAGTAATATTTTTACACATTTCAAGTATTTTACTTATCTTAATTTATAATATTTTATCATTATAGATTCCATTTGTAATTTCTTTTAATTTTTACATTTAGTATTAAATTATATTTAAAGTATTATTATTAATAAGAAGAAACAAGTATTTTCACATAAAGTAATATTTTCACATAATTCAAGTAAAAGTATTTAACTTAACTTAATTTAATAATTATATTTAGGTTATATTTGCAATTTAACTTTAATTATTTGAATTTTTAATGACCTTTAAAATGATAGTACAAATGGAAACTATTTATTTAATTCATTCATTAAAAACAAAGTTCTGTCACAAAGCTCTAGATGATGCAGTCTCATAATTTCTTAACCCAATCTGCTTGCAATCACATCATTCTCTATAGGGCACAGCTGATTGGTTCCAGATGTATTGGTAGCCAATGAACTTGTTGCTCAACATTCAAATTCTTTGAATTCTATTGTTTGTTGTAGCAGTTGCAGCGCGCTTTCAGAAACCCTCCACCTTCCCCAGCTCCACCTGTATAGATCTGCTATGGGGTGATTCACGTATGCTTGTAGAGCAACAGCATGTATTGCTCTCAGCGGCGTGTTATATGTATTGGCAGTGGCAAGTCCTGTACAGCAGGAGCAGCAGCAGCGTAGCAGAATTATTCCACCAAGTCCAAAAATCAACATTGTCATACTCTGAGCTCGAAGTGGGCCGGTACGCATTCTATATTGTAATCTGTAGCGTACCCTCACTTTTTTTTGGGTACTGCTATTTCTCACATGTTGCCGGTACTCTGACCGCCCCACCTGAAAAAAAACTACAAAAAAACGCAATTTCAACCGAGGCGGACTCTCGAGACTCTCTCTGAGAATTGCCTTGACAGATTTAATTTTATTTAAAAATGTGGCCCTTTTCTGTATGGGTGGTTGCCTGCTATGCAAATGCTATGGTGTTCTGAGTAGTATTTAGTGTGTTGCTTTTTGGTTGCTTGGGTGTTCTGGATGGTTGCTACGGAGTTGCTATGTCGTTGCTAGGGCATTCTGGATGGTTTTTACTGTCCCAGGTGTAAAAACCCATCTGTTTCAGCCTTACAGATTATTTTTTTCTATTTAATCATCCACCAAGCACAAATAACAGTTGATTGCATGGAATAACAATAATAGCACACCTCTCCTGAACATGTCCATTGCATAAACAATGCAGGACGAGTTACATGGGGAATTTTAATACTTAAGGTTAGTGGCTTGATTAAATATTTTATGTCACAGTGTAAATGTCAGCATAAATGTGGCTGAAATTGATTCATGTCTGTCTCATCCATTACCCTGCAGCAAAACTCCAATCATTATTGATCTATATGTGAAAGTGTGTGTATATCTGTTCTGCTCACATTCACACATGCGATCTCTGACGCTGCACCATGGAAAGCTGCTTGCTGGAGATCAAGTCAAGTCACATTTATTTATATAGCGCTTTTTACAATACAGATTGTTTCAAAGCAGCTTTACAGTGATAGATAGCAGGTTTGTTAGCAACAAAGTTTGTTTCGACTGTACAGCAGATCTAGAAGAAATTAGTGTCATAGTCCAGCTTAAGTAAGTTCAGTGATGGTTCATTTTTGTTGTAAAAAAGTAATTAATTTAGTTCATTTATCTATACAGCCTCTCTGGAGAAAACAGTGATGTCATCGTCCAGCTCAGTTCAGTTCTCATATAAAGGTGTCAATGCAGGCAGATCAATAATATTGTTGAGTATTAAGTGTCCGCAGCTAAGCAAGCCAAAAGCCAAGGCAACAGTGGCAAGGAACCAAAATTCCATCAGGTGACAGAATGGAAAAAAAAACCTTGGGAGAACCCAGGCTCAGTCGGGAGGGCAGTTCTCCTCTGGCCGACGAACCAACAGTGTATGATTATGATTCAGGACGCATAAGTCAGAGTGGATTGGAACATTTAGAATATTATCCAGTTCCATCTGGTTTAAGGTCGGAGTCATCACTCCGGTATGGAGACGGGTTTGTTGAGGATTAGTGTCGACGGCTGTCGTGTCGATGAGGCCTTCACAGGGGAGAGTAGTTGACATGGTCTGTGCTGACACTTCAAGGATGTGTTGTGGTCGTGTCTAGGTGCAGGTCCTCCATCTCATCTGGATACGGCCCGGATCCGGCTGACTACGGTAACCTCGGGACAAGGATGGGACAGACTAATATTAGCGTAGATGCCATTCTTCTTATGATGTAACGAGTACATTGGGTGTTATAGGAAGTGTTCCCGGCTCCGGCTGACCTAATTTATACAGCCTAATAATAATTTAACTGATTTGAATAATAGGAATGTATAATGTATGCCAGGTTAAAGAGATGTGTTTTTAGTCTAGATTTAAACTGACAGAGTGTGTCTGCTTCTCGAACAATGCAAGTAAGTCTATTCCAAAGTTTAGGTGCTAAATAGGAAAAGGATCTACCGGCAGCAGGTGATTTTGATATTCTAGGTATTATCAACTAGCCAGAATTTTAAGAGTGCAATAGACGTGAAGGACTATAATGCGTTAAGAGCTCGCTCAAGTACTGCGGAGCTAAACCATTTAGTGCTTCGTAAGTAATCAGCAATATTTACACATTTATACAATGTTTAATAGGCAGCCAATGCAGTGTTGACAGAACCGGGCTAATATGAAAGAAAACCGGTGGGAAGAAAACCGGAAGTGTCGCCTTTAATCACAGGAGAGTCGTGAATGCGATGGCGAACTGTTGTGTTTAATGTATAAAATGAGTTATTCTAAAACTGTACATACATTTCTTTCATACTTTAGACTATATACAGTGAAATTCATTTATAAATAAAATAATTTTAAAAAATATAATTCAGTAAGTAAAAAAAGAAGCAGGAATGAACTATACATATCCTATATTGGATATTAACATCCAATAGTGTAAATCGCGGCTGCAGCTTCAGGTTGGTAGTCCAAGGCTTTGTTGTTTATCTTTACTTCCGGGGTTCTTCCCACCGGAGCCTCACTTTCGACTTCAAAATGGCGGCTGCGTGAAATCAGCGTAGCCTATTAAGCATGCAGAGCAACCACCCAGTAGAGCATTACAATAATCTAGCCTTGAGGTCATGAACGCATGAACTAACTGTTCCTCATTTGTCATTGAAAGCATATGTCGTAATGTAGATATATTTTTAAGATGGAAGAATGTGGTTTTACAGATATTAGAAACATGGCTTTTAAATGAAATATTGCTATCAAAGAGCTCACCCAGGTTTCTAACCGACGACGAAGACTTCACTATAGCTATATAGCTATTATAAATGATATATACATACCAAGAAAATAAGCCAAAGAAAGTGTTTGTTCACCCATCTCTTTTTCTTTCATTTCTTCTGGAATGTTCTTTATTGATGCATCTTATTTGTTTAAAAGAGCGTGATGAGAAATGATAGGATCAATAAGTCATTGCGACATGTTTTTACAGTACTTTAACTCATCAAAAAAGCAATTTCAACTTTTTTGTAAAAGTTATACAAGATTCAACAGTTATTTTTAAGTCAGTTCAATTTTTTAAGTTGAAATGACTTGTACAGACAAATTTGATTATGCCTAAAAATTGAAGGCAGCAACTGAACTTCAGTTTTAACTGTGTGCATCTCCCTGTATCTTGCCATTTGAGTTGTTTATATTGACACCAACTCTATTTGCGCCATTCTTTTGCACATTTCCACGTAGGAGGTTATGACTTTCAGAGTTGAACTGATGCGTTGAGCTGTGGTGCTCATGTGGGGGATATGAGTTTGAGTCCTAGATCCTGGCCCCCCTCTTCTCCCCTCCATTACCTGTCTCGCTGCCAAAAATAAAATTAAAAGATGAACAGGGAGACACCGATTTGATTCCCACAAGTGCTGATTGGGTTTTTATGTAAACAACCATTTTGTTCTGTCTTAAATAGGAATGATTGTGAAATAAAATATGCTTCATTGAAGGACATTATGTTAGTAATTGGATTACTGGCTCAATCCGTGTCTGGGAAGTCGTCTATAGTGTTTAGGGTGCAGCACTGAGATAATATGGTTGTAACACATCCAGCTTTCATTTGGACCTTCAAGTGAATTGATTTTAGTTCTCATTTCAGGCTTGTCAGCGGCGTGCAGCAGATGAAGAGATGCGGGGAGGGAAAGGACAGTGAGAGGCAGAAATGAAAGCGAACAGCTGGGGCGGCCGGAGCGTGTCTCTTGGCTCTGTGTTATGGCAGAACACAGGAAATGCTTTCAGATTATGTGTGGAAGGATCACACTGAGGCCGTATGTGAAATTCTTCTCTGACGAGTACCTGAGAAGATTTCAAAGCCAGATTTGCACGTTTGATCAGTGTCAGGGCTCTCGGGGGTCCCAACACTATTTTGCTGCAAGGGTCAGATAATTAGATTTTATTACCCACTGTGGGGGAACCAAAACCTGCATTTTGTATGTAAAATCAACGCGTATTGATCAAAAGTGATGTCCAGAGGAAGATTAAACTGAGATATTTATTGGCTACCTAGCCGTACTAGGCCTGTTTGAAAAGGCAGAATGCTAGCACTCTTTAGCACAAATGTAAACACTGAGATAACTATAGTAATGCAAGCAACTTAGTATATGAACAGTCATAAAATAACTAGGATTTGTAACTTCATTCAAATTCAGGGGTTTTCAGGGCCATTGATTTATTGGAATATTTAGGGGATATTCACACGTGTGTGTGCATGCAAAGTGGAGTTGCAATGGAGTATGACAGTGAGAAAACCAGTCAACCACCCCCACCGCCCTCTCTCTCTCTCTCTCTCTCTCTCTCTCTCTCTCTCTCTCTCTGAGGGAAAGTTCTGTTTGATTGAATGTGAGAAAGTGCAGTATTTTTTTAGGACTGTTTGTTGTTGTCTCCCAAAGCTCTACTTCCAGTCTGAGGGAAATGCCAACAGATCTTCTCAATAAACGCCACCCAGGACCCCAGTTCAGGTCTGAAGTATGGGATGGGGGAATGGTGGGAATAATGAACAGATGATACTCCTTCTCTTTGGGAGAAAAGTGTTGAAAACTTGCTTGCATTTTCAGGCTCAGTGCACCAGATGTGACATAAATCTGATCTGTCTGTCTGTCTGTCTGTCTGTCTGTCTGTCGTTCGTTCTGTCTGTCTGTTGTTTGTTTGTTCTATCTATCTATCTATCTATCTATCTATCTATCTATCTATCTATCTATCTATCTATCTATCTATCTATCTATCTATCATCTGTTTGTCTGTCTGTCTGTCGTTCGTTCTGTCTGTTGTTTGTTTGTTCTATCTGTCTGTTGTTCTATCTATCTATCTATCTATCTGTCTGTCTGTCTGTCTGTCTGTCGTTCGCTCGTTCGTTCTGTCTTGTTCGTTTGATCTATTTGTCTGTTCTATCTATCTATCTATCTATCTATCTATCTATCTATCTATCTATCTATCTATCTATCTATCTATCGATCTATCGATCTAGCTAGCTATATATCTATCATCTGTCTGTCTGTCTGTCGTTCGTTCTGTCTGTCCGTTGTTTGTTCTATCTATCTATCTACAGTATCTATCTATATATATATATCTATCGTCTGTCTGTCTGTCGTTCGCTCGTTCTGTCTGTTGTTTGTTCTATCTATCTATCTATCTATCTATCTATCTATCTATCTATCTATCTATCTATCTATCTATCTATCTATCTATCTATCTATCTATCTATCTGTCTGTCTGTCTGTCTGTCTGTCTGTCTGTCACATCTCTTTATGCACAACAAATGAGATGATTATGCAGTTGTACAGTGTTCTCTTGTTTAGGGTATAAATCCAAGTTTTGCTCCTAATAGAGAGAGAGAGAGAGATCCATGAGTGTGGCTGTTTTTATTTTAACTGGGACATGAGTGATCTTATCATTAGTGCCGCTCACACCACTGTCAGATGGAGAGACACACACAGAGAGAGAGGACGTGAGCATGTGTGTAGTGTGTGGCAGGGAGAGGTGGTCTACTAACCATGTGTAAACTCCTGCTGTGTGATGTATCGTTTCCAGATTCAGATATGAGTTCTGCCTCCCACCGTTACACTGATGCTCAGACAACACCTGTCAAATGCCTCGGCCAAACGGGGAGCTGGAAGCTTGCAATGTGTGTCTGGAAATGCTGTTTCCGTTTATTAGTGAGTGATTTTTGTTTTAATTGCGTGAGTCATCTTTCTTACATCTGTAGTCTGTATACTGCGCCGAACCAAAAGGTAGATAATGCTATGCACACACAATTCAGTATAAGGACACTTATAAATGCCTACATTTTATTGCATTAGACAAAAAATATCAAATCAAGTGGCATCTGTGCTCAGGTGATGATAGAACTGAATAGTTTCCATCCATCCATCCATCCATCCATCCATCCATCCATCCATCCATCCATCCATCCATCCATCCATCCATCCATCCATCCATCCATCCATCCATCCATCCATCCATCCATCCATCCATCCAAAAACTTTTGAATGGTAGATTGGTAGATGAATATTAAGTATGCTATGTAACATTTGGGCAAACTGATTTGCAGGAATATGGGATTAACATGAGGCAACCCAATATGTTATACACTGATGCAAGATTATAATGCATAAAACCTAGTGCATTTTCAAAATATTGTGCACTATACGATATGCAGTAGTCAACATTTGAAGTGGATCAAAACCTTTCATCAAAGTTATACATGAATTTTGAACAATACCCGTTCTTTTCTTAGGACAACTTTGATGAACTTTTTTGATCCACTTCAAATGTTGACTACTGTATATATACACTCACCTAAAGGATTATTAGGAACACCATACTAATACTGTGTTTGACCCCCTTTCGCCTTCAGAACTGCCTTAATTCTACGTGGCATTGATTCAACAAGGTGCTGAAAGCATTCTTTAGAAATGTTGGCCCATATTGATAGGATAGCATCTTGCAGTTGATGGAGATTTGTGGGATGCACATCCAGAGCACGAAACTCCCGTCCCACCACATCCCAAAGATGCTCTATTGGGTTGAGATCTGGTGACTGTGGGGGCCATTTTAGTACAGTGAACTCATTGTCATGTTCAAGAAACCAATTTGAAATGATTCGAGCTTTGTGACATGGTGCATTATCCTGCTGGAAGTAGCCATCAGAGGATGGGTACATGGTGGTCATAAAGGGATGGAGGCCAGGTAGGTAGGCCGGCCGGTCAGGTAGGCCGTGGCATTTAAACGATGCCCAATTGGCACTAAGGGGCCTAAAGTGTGCCAAGAAAACATCCCCCACACCATTACACCACCACCAGCAGCCTGCACAGTGGTAACAAGGCATGATGGATCCATGTTCTCATTCTGTTTACGCCAAATTCTGACTCTACCATCTGAATGTCTCAACAGAAATCGAGACTCATCAGACCAGTCAACATTTTTCCAGTCTTCAACTGCCCAATTTTGGTGAGCTCGTGCAAATTGTAGCCTCTTTTTCTTATTTGTAGTGGAGATGAGTGGTACCCAGTGGGGTCTTCTGCTGTTGTAGCCCATCCGCCTCAAGGTTGTGCGTGTTGTGGCTTCACAAATGCTTTGCTGCATACCTCGGTTGTAACGAGTGGTTATTTCAGTCAAAGTTGCTCTTCTATCAGCTTGAATCAGTCGGCCCATTCTCCTCTGACCTCTAGCATCAACAAGGCATTTTCGCCCACAGGACTGCCGCATACTGGATGTTTTTCCCTTTTCACACCATTCTTTGTAAACCCTAGAAATGGTTGTGCGTGAAAATCCCAGTAACTGAGCAGATTGTGAAATACTCAGACCGGCCCGTCTGGCACCAACAACCATGCCACGCTCAAAATTGCTTAAATCACCTTTCTTTCCCATTCTGACATTCAGTTTGGAGTTCAGGAGATTGTCTTGACCAGGACCACACCCCTAAATGCATTGAAGCAACTGCCATGTGATTGGTTGATTAGATAATTGCATTAATGAGAAATTGAACAGGTGTTCCTAATAATCCTCTAGGTGAGTGTATATTGTATATGTTATTTGATGACTTTTTTTTGTGGTGGACAAACATCTGGATCATTGCATATGCATCTGCTCTCCAATCTGCCGTATCTATGGCTAACATCAGAACGCAGCGTCCTACAGCTCTCGGCTGTTATCTAACCTATTGCTGAGCTGTCTGCATGCACTCCATTTTAACATAGAAGACTGAGTGATTAACACTTATATATCTTTAAGTCTGAGTGCGTGTTTGACTCACATCAGAAGTGGTCTTGAGGACCACTGTTCAACCCTCAACCGAGCTCCTTCAGCCCTTATAAAGATCTTTTTTGCATTAATTATTAATTCCTGTCATACAGTATGCTTGTAGCTTGAGGTCATTGCAAGATTTGAGGTCTTACCCTCAAATGTTACCCTGGTAACCTTGAAAAGGGGGTGAGGTGCTGAAGGGTTTTATATGCTGTCTTATAGATTCGAGAGAGTTCGTCCTTACACAACACACAGAAGTGTATTCTTTGTGCAGGAAGATATGTGGATCTAATCTGAGTGCTGTTCATTGTGCTCTGCTTTGTTAATTGGTCTTTAAGACCATCTGCTGGCTAATTGACTGTCTGCGGTTAAATGCCATTAACTGCACAACCTTTGCACAGCCAATTCATCAATAAAAAGTCGTCAATTATATAGTCGTCATTCAAATATAACGAGCAATCTGGCTGGCTTCGCTGTGCTGAGAGAATGATAGAACTATTTCTTGCACCCTATTATGTGGAAATGTGAAACTGGAATTTAGAACATTGCTATAAATCAGATTATAGGACTGGACGGTATGATATGTACTGTATTTTGCTGTACCATTTATACAACTTTATGCCAGGCTGTACGCAACAAAGAAACAAGGAATAATGTGAAAATACAGAGCAGACTGTGTCCCAAACAAGTTATTTTATATGCAGATCAGCTATTTAACTGCTTCTGATGTGGCTTATCCAATCAGAATTTTGAGACTTATCATTCATTTTTTTTAAAGGAATAACTTTGTTTTTTGGTTTGTGTGCAATAGGCTATGCCTTTACCGGGGCTATATGTAAGAATTTTCATGTATTAATCACATTGTTTGTAAAGCCTGTAAAGCCTTTTCCCGACTTCTTAAGTTGTCTATGAAAGCTACAGGCTGATTTTTATGTGAAGGACTCAGGAAAATCAAAAGAATGTGATGTTTATGTGAACGAGTGCATGAAACAAATGCTTATACAATGTTCAGGATGATGCCAAAAGAGCAATTCTGTAATGAAATGTCAATGTGCCATGCAAAGAAAAGGGATTCATTCAAACTATAGTGCCACATGGTCAGATCTATATAGTCTATAGCCTCAAATATACTTTATAATCAAACTATCATAACAGTGTTTTAAATACCTCATCTGTTGACATGCTGTCTGTGAATTGCAGAACTTGTGCAAACACATCCACATCTCCATGATCAGATGCTTTCTTAACTGCTGCTTTCTCACCGCTGTCATTTTTATTGCATGTTTATTATTGAGATGTGAGCAGGCAGCAGTGCAAGAAATATTTACATATTCATCTAAACTTCGCTCTCGACAGCGTGGACGGACAGCGTCGAGATGTTAATTAACAGTATATCGCTGCAAAGGTATTTTTCAACTTCTTTTTACTTCTAAACGATGAACAAAATTTCACCATGTATTTTGGGGCATTGAATCATGTTCAGTCTCTTGTACGTTACGTGTGCATAAGCAATAAGTTGCTGGATGCACTTAACGGCCACCGGTGTAGCTAATAACATCTGTTTCTGAATTCTACATTTAGCCCCTATAAGTATTTTATTCAGTTTTTTGTTTGTTTTTTGGTCAAAAAATAAGCATAACCACATCTCACATTCAAAAGTCATATATGCTTACCAGGGCTGCATTTATTTGATAAAAATACAGTAAAAACACCAATATTTGTAACATTGTAAAAGTGTTTGTTTACTGTTGCTTTTGGTCAATTTAATGCGTCCTTTGTGAATAATAGTATTCATTTCTTTAAAAAAAATCTTACCCCAAACTTTTGAACAGTAGTGTATCCATTTTTTTTCCTTCTAAATTTCTGGAAAAAAATACTGTAGTTGTGATATAAATCTTGATTTGCCATTTATCCAAAGTTTTCGGTCATACCGTCTACCCCATATGTGTTTTTGCTGTATTAAAGCAGACTTGTGCTGTGATATAGTCGTGTTTAGTTAATGTTATCATGACCTCAAATCAGCACTTACTCCCCACTTTACTTCTCAACTGTTTCCTATATGCCGCTGAGAGATGCGGTCACGTCTCTGATATGCACTTATTCTTGTTTGAAAACTGGGATAATTAACCACTAATTCTAGTTTATTGAGGGAAAAAGGTTATTGTCTGACATTTAAAGGATGCTGTGCACTGCTAAGCTCAAGTGGCCTTCTCTCTCTCTCTCTCTCTCTCTCTCTCTCTCTCTAATAGTCTCTTTACAGGCTTTTAACACTGTTTGGCCCATGTTTGACCGTATGATCATGTGAATAATCCCTTTGTCTACACACTTTGATGGCTTGTTAATCAGCACACTGTATGGTCACCCTCTATATCCAAACCAATACCATTGCAATTCCCAGAGGTTGTGCTCCCTAATTTACTCTTGTGGGTTTTAACGTCGGCCTGAATGCTTCTGATTTGGGTTTTGTGCGTGAGCTCAGGTGCTTTTTTCCCTCTTGAATGCTGTGCTGGTTGTGTTTGTCGATGGTTTATTAGTCAAAAGAGCCCAGATTTAAGTCTTTATGGCGTTTTGGTTCCTAGATCCAGCTGGTAGCCCAGTGTTAAAGTCTAAAGTCTATGAGATTTTGGACCCTGTTAACACCTGTATTTATCTCTGTCAACTTGTGATTGGATTGTGAGATGGATTTTAAAACCAGGTGTAAACAAACTCAATAGGTACTTTTTTACCACCCATTTTATTATCCTCCAAGTGAAAATTGTAAGTCTGATTGTTTAACCCTAATCTTAACCGTAAAATACAGTTTGGAAACAAAGTGAAGTTTTGGACAATATCAGCATAAATCTTTATAAATTCTTGGCATAAATATGTTAAAGTATCTTGCAGTTAGCTATTTACGTACAGCTAAATAATCAGTTAGTAATCAGATTGAAAAGCCTCCATGTAAACGCCTCAAACAATCCAATTGAGCTCGATCCAAATAAAATTGACATGGGATTGAAAGGAGTGGTGTAGATCTGAAATAATCTGATCAATAGGGAAAAAACGAAGCATGTCAACACTTGATTACATCTATCTTCTCAGTCGGATTCAGAAATACATTGCGCACACGCACAGTGCTGTAATGCGTATGTTTACCAGAGCCCTTTTGTAATAAGATCTCTGTTTAAATACATTTTACTTCTCACAAATATGTTTATTTACATCTTATGAATTGGTCAGTGGAGGAGACTGAGTCGTCAATAAATATTTGCAAAAAAAGCGATTTTGACATATTTGTCAGCTCTCCTAGCCTGGTTGACACCAGACCCTTCTCAGTTGTAACTGAGAGTGGGTCTGGGGAAGGTTCGTTCACAGCCCATTTACAAAGGAGTGTCACCAACGGACGTCGCTCAAATGCCTCTGGGCACAATTGGATAGACCTAAAACCAATCAGAGCGATCGTCATTGTGTAAAGCCCGCCTCAACGTTTGTGATTGGTGCCTCGATTTGGAAAAATTGGAAATGCGCTTGAATTGGCCAGACGGACTTGCAGAGCAAATCTCAAATTTGCCGGAAGTTCATCAGGGTTTTCCCAGGCTACAGCTTTCCTTTTAGGTAGGCAAAAATGACAATTATACCCATTGTACATTCTTTAAAGTAAAGGTTCTTTATTGGCATCGATGGTTCAATGATTTAATGATGTTCTAAATTAATAGATTTTTTAATTTAATAACATTTTTCATAATTTGTTCTGTCCCTTATAAATGCTAAATCAACACAAATGAAGTATTTTTGTTGATATTATCCAAAAAGTTTTGTCCCCACTTTGCCTATAGGGTGTTTTAAAATTTATGAAGGGCTCTGTTTACACTTTAGCCAAAGATCTTTATTAAAAAAGTTATTTTGTCCCATAAGGAGATTTAGGACTGAATGCTCTCTGTATCCAAATGTTTGTGTTTGCATATTGCTAAAATTACAGGTGCATCATGTTTTTTTAAAGTACGCGTTAACCTCGCGGCCGACTTCACTCTGAGATGTGTGAGGTTAAACGCTCTGATATGGTAAAACCGCAGTGTGAGAACCATATCGTAAAGGCCACAGCGAGATGTGATTATCCCACCAAACAGCCAGTTCTGATCCAAGTTTGCTCCCGTTTTCGAGACATCTGAAGCCTGAAGGTTCAAAAACTCAACTCTTTAAACAAGTGTGTCTATCCACTCTGAGGATCTTCACAAGACCTCAACCTCAGCCATCATCTTGTTCGTTTTTCCTCAGCGCCAGCTGCTCTCAGATCAGTGAGATAGAGGCTAGTGGGAGGGCGTCTGCTGTGCTGTCGTGTGTGATCAGTATAGCTGACAGTATCTCTGAAGGCGGATCTATAATCAGTGATGGTGAAGAGTGGCCATCTCTTATCAGAGATGCACACAAAGACATGGTCCTTCAAGAACACAGAATGCATGAGAGGCAGACAAGTGTGTATGTGCGTGGAGGTGAAAGTGGTTTAATTTCACATTTAAATTAGGAGAAAAATACTGATGCATTTCTGCTTTTGCATGAGGATTATTATTATTTTTTAATCTGTTGATTACTTTTCAGCAACAATATCCAAACATGCTTAAAGCAAGATAAATATTATATAAATTTATATTATATAAATTTATTATATTATATTATATTAATTCTATTTTTAAAAAGTCGATCATTTTGTGCAGTTGGATACTTTTTTATCTTATATTACATTAGACCCTTTCACAAAGTAATCCAACTAAATTACCGTAAAATTACCAGACAGGTTTTACCAGTTAATACACAAATATGGTGTTCACACAAGCAATGGTTTCCAGTCTTTTTACTGTTAAGAGACCATTCACACATCAGCACCAAAATACCTGTAATACCTTCTGTGATGTCAGTCATCGGAAATGATCTTTAAATGCTGCTCTGTTGTCTTCATTCGCTGGTATGAGGAGAAGCGTTTTACTGTAGTTGTGTCCCAAATAACGCTCTATGCACTTATGTACTTATGCACTATGTTCTCAACCATTTAGTGTATAAACTTTACGTCGGAGTCTGATAGCCCCTTCCACCTCTATACGTAATTAAAGCTGCGACACTGAGTGCATAACGTGTCCAACATTTGATTCCACACTGTGTCCCAATTCAGAGGCTGCATCCTTCGAAGTACACAGACAAAGTCCACGCCTTTGAAGTCCACGAAGGTCAAACCGAGCATTGTTAAATGCCTTAGAATTGGGACAGTCTTCGTCACACTGCTGTGATTCAATCGGCCTTCGAAGGATGCAGCCTCTGAATTGGGATGCAGCTTTCGTCTTTACGGTTAGCTGATAAGTGCATCATGCGTATATTTAAAGTGCCATTTTTCTTTATGGAATTTTCAGTGTGAGCACACACTACTCGCACTATTTATACTACAAAACGTCAGAAGAGTAGTGCATAAGCACCTAAATTGGGACGCACCTTATCTGCTAAATTTTATATATTTTTTTTACTTCTGAGTGACAGGTGTAAGGGGATGATCACACAGAACGCGCTTTCACTCTTAAAAATACGAGGCGTGCATAATAGTATCCAACTAAGCATAAGAATGATCAAAATAAAAAATAAATGAAATGGTTTATGTTGAGTTTGGATTTGCTCACTTCTTTGGAGAGCATGGCTTTGAAGTTGAAGTTAAGACCCTATAGAAACACTTATAGTGTACCTTTAAGTGTGCGTGTTTATTCTTATCTTAGTGTATTTAAGTATCTGAGTAACACTGTTGAGTTCTGTTTTTAGACTCTTTCAAGGCCTGGTGGATCAATGAGCCCATGCAGCTACCAAATGAATGCTTCTTAATGAGAGGGAAAAAACAGGAATTAGTCTGTGTCTGCTGCAGTGCTTATGGATTTCCAAAGCGGAGGACTTTCAGACTCGCCCTCGGCCTCCCTCTGTCACTATCTGTGAATTTCTTTTTCTTTTTTTTTTTTTTTTCTTTTTTTAGGACAGCGTGATCAAGAATTAGGAGAACAGTTGTGATTTTTGTTTATTTATTTTTTACAATTTTAGTCAATTAATAATTTTTTCTGATTTTTAATAATAATAATTCCATAAGTTTCTGAATTTCCAATAGGTGTTGTTGCTGTGAATGCGGGTGGTTGTGTTCAGATGATTCATCTGCCTGGTGTCTGTCTGTATGGAAATCTATTTTTAGTTCAGCCTGATAAAAGATTAGATGAGCTCTGTTGAATCTTTTTAAGAGAGTCGCATATAATGGTTTTATTATTGAATCTCAAGTGGACCGGAGGTGTGTTAGTCAGGGTTTTTTTGGTGCAAAACCCCCCCAAAAACATTGTATCAGGTTTCTGGTTCAAATGTGATTTCTTCATGTTAAATTGACTTGAAACGGTTACTCTTTGATTTAATTTGATGTTTCAATCAAGTATTCCAATCAAACAGGACTTTCACTTCCTATAATGCTTTGAATGGGGCCGAATTGGGATAGTAAATGTTGAAATAAAGTGTTAATCTTTGCATTTTTTAGCAAGATGAGAAAATGGAGAGACTTGTAAATGTTTAATGTTCTATTATGTTGGTATTTAAACGTTTCTTTTGTTAGTGTTTTGAGGGTTACCATTGTAGTGAAGTGTTGATGAAACCAGTATCACTTCTGGACTGCCAATACCCAACATCACATGTGTAAAGAAAAGTTCTGTTTAGTTTGTTGTTAAGTAAATAACAGGACTAAACAAGAAGCATTAATTGGATGATTATTTGGATAATTGAATTTAATGAAAACCATTTATTTAAGTTAAATTAAAACCATTAATTCAAGTTAAATGAATACCATTGATTCTAGTTAGTTGTACATGGTTGATTCTATTGGGTTTTACTTGTTTCAATCGTGTGCTGTCCTTGATCGAATCTTTTTCAGCCAAAGAGCTACATTTTAGAGTATGTGTGTGTGTGTGTGTATATATATACATATATATATATACACACACACACACATAAAAAAAAATAAAAAAATAGACCATATACTGTAAAAAAAAAAAAAAGTTACTGCCATACATTTTTAAGCAAAATCAACTTGAATGTTTAAGTCGTTTCAACTTACATGACATTAAACTGACTTGAAAAATGAGTTGAATCTTGAAGTTGAATCTATGTTTGAGTTGTATTCTTATCGTTACTCTATTGTTCTTATCTTATCTTATCTACTCTTGTTTTCATTGAACTCTTCACCTCAAAAGATGAAAATTTGTTTTCTCAGATAATATCGTCTTTAAGAAGCAAAGCTCCTGTCCGTTCCTGTCCTCATTTGCCTCTCTCTTCTTGTGTTTACCCTCTCCTTGTTTCGCCTCTTTCTCTGTGCACTTGTGCGTGTCCTTGGAACTGATAGCTAAGTGTTTGTCTCTCCGCACTCCCTCCCCGACCTAATGAGGATCAGTGTTGTTTTAAACATGAAATTGGAGTCTCGGCTGAGAGCAATCAATACACAGCCATTACTTCTCTCTGTGATGAAGCAGTCCATCTCTCTCTCTCTCTTCTCACACACCCGTCTCTTGTCTCAGCGTATTTTCTGGTATCGGATATTGGCTTTGAGGGGGTTATGAATTGTTGGCTCCCAAGGGCATCTCTGTGCACCGCTCTGCCAATTACACCTCTGAATAATGGCCCCCGTGGAGGAGCCTGACGCGCCTCAGCTGGAGTCTGATACATATACCAGAGAGGATGACCGGAAATGTGACCCAATCAGATCTGACTATAAAGACATCATTGGAATCTAAGTTGAAGGATTTTTTTTTTTTTACTTTTGTTTGAATGGGACATATCATGAAAATCTGAATTTTTCCGTGTTGAAGTGCTAGAATTGTATCCCCAGTGTATCTACCAACCCAGAAAATGTGAAAAGTGACAACCCAGTAACTTTGTTTTCGTATGCCTTTCTCTGCAAGCATTTCCAAAAATAAGCCGATCAGATTTCGCTCCTCTTCTGACGTAGGAAGGGGATCTTATAATATTACCACCCTTTTATCTGCACGTTTCCACCCACAGTGTATCCACTAACCATTCAGAAACGTCCAGGTGCAGTCCAAAAGTTGCAACCTCTTCCTGAGTCTCTCGATACTGGTTATTTCTGAGATTTTGGATGAGTGAGATTATTCGTGTGTTTTGTTATTGCCGGAGTATCCGAAGCTCGTGTAAAAGGATCAGCCTTTTCTGAACGGAAGCGGAGCAGCAGCTCATTTGCATTTAAAGGGACACACACAAAAACTGTGTGTTTTTGCTCACACCCAAAAAGGGGCAAATTTGTTTCACAAGCTGTAATAAATGATCTGGGGGTATTTCGAGCTGAAATTTCACAGACACCATATATTTATATTACATCTTGTGAAAAGGGGCATCATTTGTCACCTTTAAAGTCATTTACTCGCCCTCAGACTCATGATTACAGCCTTATTTTAGTAAGCTGCCACTTTTTTTTGCATGCATGCTTTTCTGTTGATGTGATATTACAGATTTTATGTTTTCGGGTTTATACTCGCTTTCATTTATATCGTGGTTGGTTGATTTACATGTCGCTTCAGGCCTATGAGCTGCAGAGTTAACTAGACTTTCAGAAGTCTGTTGATTTTTCTGTAAGTGTGAACATCTGGCAGACTGTATACACTCCTGCTATTAGATCCGTCCAGCATTAGTGGCTCTTGCTTTGGGGGTTTGTGATTTAGGCTCAATTTCACAACTGATCAGCCCATCCATCGCTTGAAATGCCAGCACACGCTCCCAGCGCTTATGTGCAGCATCTGCTATAACATTAATCTGATCAGTTTTCCTAACTTTTTTCCTAACTTACTCTTTGATACATATTGTATTGTATATCATCTGTAGATTTTCTGGGATAGTTAATTTGTTGCCGTTCAAAAGTTTGTTTGATTTTTAAAATGTTTCTGAAAGAAGTGTCTTATGCTCACCACGGCTGCATTTATTTGAATGAAAAACTGAAAAACAGAAATATTCTGAAATCTTATTGTTATAACTGTTTATTATTAAAATGTAATTTATTCCTGTGATGGCAAAGCTGAAAGTGTCACATGATCCTTCAGAAATCATTTTATGCTGATTTGCTGCTATTTATTATTTATTATTTATTATTATCAGTTGAAAACAGTTGTGCTAATTAATATTTTTCTTTCTTTCTTTCTTTCTTTCTTTCTTTCTTTCTTTCTTTCTTTCTTTCTTCGATATATATATATATATATATATAAATATTATATATATATAAATAATATATATATATAAATAATATATATATATATATATATACACATATATATATATATATATATAAATAATAATTTATAAAATAATAAATAAATAAAAAATTATATATATATATATTACAAAGTAAAATTAATAAGTTAAATTAACATCAAAATTAATAATGTAATAATAAAGTTGGAAAAGGTTTTATAGGGATTTCTCATATTTCATAGGAATATATATGTTTTACCCTGTTATGCTGTTTTGTCTCTCCGATATATGAAAATATATATTTCTAAATATATTTCTTCATGTCTAATGTCCCCAACAGCTGTCAAAAAATCATTCCAATTAAAATAATTACAAAAACAAGTATCTTCTTCTCCTTTATCCATCAATTTTGCAGAATATTTATTCAGTCTTCTGAAGCCAACACATATTCATTACCAATATTCATTATTCATTATTGCTTCACCTCTCAATCTCACACATATAAGTGAAAGTGTGAATGGCATTTGTGAGCTATGACTGAAGGCAAGAATTTAAGTAAGAACTATTTTAAAATGTGGATCTTTATCAGATGGCTCTTCAGAAGAAAAAATCAGCAACTTTTATAGATGGAGGACAGTGCAGTATAATCCATTATAATCCATTTTCATTACGAAAACAGCAGCTTTCTCATTTTCTGTCCCACAGAAGAAAGAAAGTCATGCAGGGTGAGTAAACGATGACAGAATTTCCATTTCTGCGTAAACTTTCCCTTTAAATGTTAAATATGTATAAAACAAGAATGCTAAGGGATTCAGCAAAGCGTATGAAGAGCATCCCATTAATTAATGTCTGTTTAGGATATTTTCATTTTGAAATAAGAGAAGTGTGTTCCACTGTGGCAACCACATGAGGAATCTGGGAACGCTGACATACTCCCACACATTGACACATGCTTGCTGACAGCATTCCCCTGGCTCACACATTCATTTGGCCAGAGTATTGCTCTATGTTCCACTCGGTCCAGAGAGCCCTCGTCCTGCTTTCATGTGCCATGCGCTAGCCCCGGGCCGGAGAGGACACACCTGGGGTGCGCCAGCCCGACTCTGCCAGCCTCTCACACACATTTACTGTGATGAACTAAACTATGATGTTTACTTCACAATCCTTGCCAAGGCTCCTGGCTGTCTCCCAAAACCGGAGACGGAGACAGGGATGAGGGTTTAGACAGGCTGCCGTTTTCTTCTACAGTACACCGTGGAACTGATTTTTTAATTTCAGCATATTTTCTGCCTCTATAGTCTCTGCATCAAACTGATGTTTAATTTTTCTCTGTCTCAGACAGGAGATCTTCCCTGTGGATTTGAGAATCTCATTGGTTCCGGATGCATCCCTTACTGTAAAAAGTGAAATGCCGTATATTTTCCCACTGTAAAAAGTGTTCAGTTCACTTACTTCAAGTTTTTTTTGTAAACCCTTTGCCTTAAAATTAAGTAAATAAACGTAATGCTTAATTGAAAAAAGTAAGTTATGTGAACTTGACAATACCACATTACTTAATTTTTTCGATTAAGCATGAAGTTTATTTACTTAATAATTTTAAGGCAGCGGGTTTCCTTCATTTTTTTAAGTTGAGTCAACTGGTCACTTTTTACAGTGAAACGCCCTCTCTGTTAAACCCCACCCTCTGTTAAACTCAAACATGCTAAATGATTGACCGGCAGATTGTTTCTGATTGGCTAAATAAAAGCACAATTAATGTCGCTCTTTTGCTGTTTTATACTGTCACAGCGGTGGGTGTGATTTCTCAGATCACCTATGGGGACTTTTTACAGGCACTTTTAAGTGTTTTTTTTTTTTTCTACCTATAATCTCTTTCTTTGCTGCTATTTTATATAGTCAGGTTGTTTCATTCATAATAAGTAATATATTTTGACTGGAGTAAAAGTTAATTTAGATGTTACTGAAGCATTTTTAGGTTACCTGTCAAAACATGTTTGCTCAGTCAGTCAGTGGTGCAATTTATTCCAAGGTTACGGTGTTTGATGATGATGTGTGTTCATGCTGCGTACACATTCTCCATTCTAATGATCTGTTTACATGCTCACACTTACACCATTTGATATTGCATGAGATCAGAAATGTGAGTTAATTAGAAATATGAGTACTCTTTTTACTCTAAATCTCTGTTTTAAAATATCCAGACCCCATGATTCACACTAAAAAATGCATGCAATATCTTTAAGCTTTTTGTAATTCAACAAATTATTGCATTAAAGGGATAGTTCATGTTCATAGTTTCATGTAGTTCACTGAAAATGTTGTCACCTCATGTTGTTACAAACCTTGCATGAGTTTCTTTCTTCTGTTGAACATAAAAGAAGATATTTTGAAGAATTTCGGTAACCAGACAGTTGACTGTAGCTGTAGTCATTAGTCATAGTAGGTTTTTTTTTCCCCTACTATGGGAGATTACCAACATTCTTCAAAATATCTTCTTTTGTGTTCAACAGAAGAAAGAAACTCATGCAGGTTTGTAACAATATGAGGGAGAGTAAATGATGTCGCTCTGTGACACTATTTTCATGACAATTACGCATGTTTGACCCTGAAATTCTGCAAATAAGTAAATAAATAAATCATTTGAATTGTAAAGCATTTATAAATTATGGCCATGTTATTTTACTGTCTTTAATTTATGATGATTTAAATAAAACATAATAGGAGTTAAGTAAGAAAAAATACAAAAATGCCATGAAATAATTTATAAAATGTCAATGTTTTGAAGGGCAATTTTTATTTAAAAATATATTTATAAATATTTTATTTATAATTATATTTTTACGTTTGATACTGGGATGAAATGCGACCAAGACATCTTTTAAAAAATATATTTTTTATTGCTTTTTAGATTACATAAAGACAACATGATATAACAACACAAACTTATGACATGAACACTCATAAACATTCACATACAGTTAATCAACAGAAAAGAAAGGAATATATATATATATATATACTGGTATATATATGTATATATAGTGTGTGTGTGGCCTACATATACACACCCATACGTATGTGTATACATACACAAATTCATACACAAAAAACCCAAGTAAATTAAATTAAGGCCTTGTAGTAAAAGACACATTCAACAATAATTATTTTTATATATCTTATAATATCCAATCAAATATATGACCAAGACATGTTTTAGTGAGAATAGCCCTTAAACAAAACCAAAAGACAACACTGACCACATGTACGATGTCTTGAAATAATAGAGACGTGTTACTTAAACTTTCGGTTCATGACCTAACGCACTATTTGTTTTTTCATCATGAATAAGGGCAAGGGTGACGGTGAGCGCTCTCTGGAATTATAATTAGCTCAAACACGCCACCTATCGGTCACCGGCGGCAGCGCGCTTCAGTTCAAAAAGTGTCCGCACCATCAGTGACGACAGACACGGAGAAACTGGTGGAAGGGGAGATGGAGTAGAAAGCGGGAGGAGGAGAGAGGGGAATAAAGAGGAGGGGTGGCAGAGACATTGTGATTTTTTTTTCTCCCTCTTTCTTATTTAATTGGTCCTCCGGGATCCGGGGCGAGTCCTCCGTTCGCAGCTGCGCAGCTTTAATTGGCTGGAGATTCCACCAAAATACTATTGGAAAAAGCCGAGAGTTTATACAGTTTAGATCCCGGTCCCTTCTGATAAACCCACTCATTACCGAGACCAGAGCTGGACAAGCTTCACCCAGAGACTCTCCAGAAGCCAGTTCAGAGACCAGACGCGCATCACTCAGAGATCTGTGCGCGCATCTCCACACTGACGCGCAAAGACGCGCAACCTCTCCATCCGCCTCACTCTTGAGAGAGCCATCGAGGAGCACACATCTGATAGGAGAACATCACAGGACAAGAGTTTCAGTCAGTCACTCTGAGAGATCGCATCGCATCGGACTGCAGCTTTCCACGAAGACGCCCTCGGATATGTGGATGCGCGCTGGCATCCAGAGTTTCACATCAGTTTAAGTTGTCTGGAAAGAATGTGTTGGAATTTTGTCTTTATTTTCTGGACGGAGAGACATCGTTGCGCTCCTGCTGAACACGCAACAAACTAAACACCTGGAACTCCAGCGCTCTGCTGAAAGAAAGTCGTTCTTTTCTAAGGGAATTATTTCGAAAGGAATTGATCTACAGGCTGAACACGCACAGGGAAAGGTAAGCGGTACTTTATATCTTATTCTTAAAAGAGTGCTTGAAACTGTCTAAATGTGCGTGCTCGTGAACGCTCAATGTCCACACCCAATTATGCATAGGCTACAGTAGAAATGTTTTGAGAGGTATTCTAAAATGCGCTTTATGTGATAACATCTAAATTAACATAAAAAAAAAAACACACAAGTCACACCAATGAAAGTCATTTTAACGTTTTAGGAATTAGGAAGTAGATGCACATTCTCACTTTTTATAGTGAGTACTACAGACAAGAGATAACTTTTTTTTGTTTATTTTTACTAATGTGTGTGTTTGTGTGTGTGATTTTAAAGGGATAGTTCATCCGAAAATGAAAATGTTCATTTACTCACCCTCATGTTGTTCCAAACCTGTGTGAGTTTCTTTCTTCTGTTGAACACGAAAGAAGATATTTTGAAGAATGTCAGTAACCAGACAGTTGATGGACCCCAGTGATTTCCATAGTAATATTTTTGTTCCATTTCAATTCAATTCACATTTATTTCTACAGCACTTTTCACAATAGATATCGTTTCAAAGCAGCTTTACAGAAAATGCATGTTTACATTACAATTTAGAGTGATCTGTTTTCAGAAATGTATACAAATCATGCAGTTAGCTAACATAATTTAAGGCAAAAACAATGAGCTCATTGAAGTAATGCATACATATTGTTAAGAAATGCTTAGGATATATAGAAAATGTAGCATTGGTGCATGTGTATTCAGAGCTTGCTTCATCTGAAGTCCTCGCAGGAGTTGGAGTCATCATTCACAGGTGTTGGTCATCTGAAGTCTGAGCAAGATGCTGGATCCAAACTAGAACTGAGAAAATCCCGAGATAAAACCGGAAAGCAAATGGAAAATAATTAGAGTAGCTGCTGTTCATAACATTAAAGAAAGATAATAATGTGCATTTGGTCTGATATAACGAGTACAAGGTTATGAGATGCATTATGTGAATGCTTGGCTAAAGAGATGTGTCTTTAATCTTTAACTGGGAGAGTGAGTCTGAGCCCCGGACATCCCGACATGAGATTCCGTCAATACACAAGAGCTTAACCATTTAGGGCCTTATAGGTCAGTAGCAATAGTTTGTAATTGATACGGAACTTAATGGGGAACCAGTGTAGAGATGTTAAAACTGGCTTTATATTATTTCCTTCTATGGAAGTCAATGGGGTCCAATGGGGTCCATCAACTGTCTGGTTACCAACATTCTTCAATGGGGGGGTTACTATAGCAACAGCACGCTGCTCAAGGAGGACTTTCTTTTAGGATATATGGGACTGTAGATGGACAAAACAGCAGTAGCCCTGCTTTAATCAACTGGCAGATATATCCTCCTAGACTTTTGTCCACTGTAGTTGACATTATATTTGAGTGAATTTCTCTGACACCCTACATGTCAGTTTTAAGTCTGGATGTCCTGTAAAGAGCACATTCAGGGCTTTTCAGAGATACCAAATGTTTGGAGGTTTCACAATGACAACAACTTCTCCATGGTCTTTAAAAATGACTGAATAATCAAATGTAGCACTCTTATGGAAATATGAGACTATTTTATTTTCAATTTGTTTGTCATATCAACAGCTCAGGAAAATGTTATGGGGTTTCTAATCAAAATATCAATAATTATTAGATATTATTATGAAAATGTTGCCAATTATTACTCTCATTATACTTCATTTTTTCCATTACATGTGTCCCCAAGAACACATTAATATGCAAATTAGATACATTGTATTAAATGGGACTACCCATTTATGGCCATTTTACCCACATATTGCATAAAGTAAAATGTTATATCAATTCATTCCATTATATCTTTCATACAAAGTTATCTACTAATTGATGGGTGGATAAAAAAAAAAAAAAATCCCATTGTTTTTGCCTATACATGTCATTTCACGTCTTTTTATATTTTAAACAACTGAGTCCTGATGTCCACTACAATGGACATAGCATGACATATGAATAAAATATCTTTAAAAAAGTTTTGAAATTAGTTTCTTATGCTCTAAACAATGTAATGACATGAAAAAAAAAAAAAAAAAAAAAAAAATTCTAGGATATCGCAGATATCTTTAGTGTATGTCGTTTATGTCAGTGTGTACTCAAGTTGTAGCCTACTTGCTCATACTTGTGAATAGTGCAGTATTTTAGTGTATTAATGACTGTTTTAAAGGATGTATGTGAACATTTTTTTGTTGAGATTCAGTAATTTTGTGAAATATGTGTGTAGCTACGTCTATAAAAAGTTCTAAATAATGGAAGTATTTATTTTAGTCGGTGATCCTATCCGGAAAGTTCTCAGTAGCATGCTGGCACAGCCTGGCGTTCCAGGAGAAAGTTGAATCGGATGCATTTGGATACTTGTGCATGTCTTCCTTGGTCTGACCAACGTGATACTGAATTCCGGCCAGGTTTAATAAGTCATGTATTTGATCGTTCTTAACCGCCCACCAATTTCAGAAATAACCCATGATTGCTGCATTCAATCCCATCAAACAATAGCACAGTTTCTGTAATCTGCAGATAATCCAAGGTTTGGCAAATGAATTGTCTCTTCTTAACCCCCATGCATGCATGCACTGGAACAATGCAGGGATAAAAATACTTCAACTGGTGAATAATGTTTTGTTAGGCTACTTTAATCTCTGATGATGATGATGATGATGGTATGATTCATTTGAATGCTGAGCTCGTGCTGTGTTGTCCTATGCAGTGATTGTGCACTTTTTTCTGGTTTTCCCCGCAGGTAATGAGGGATCGCACCTGAAGATGGAGCTTTTCTGGATTTTATTCTTTTCAGTACTCCACCGGTACGTGCAAACGCAAGGAGTTTACGGTAAGGACCTTACTGAGAAAATGCGACTTTATAATGTTACGGTTAAGATTTGTGTTCGGTTGGGTTAGTCTCGCTTCACAACACACGTTACCAGTAGTTGCAGGTCATCCTGATGGGTATTTCCTGCATGACAAGATTGTGCTAGCCATGTTTTCAGCACATTTATTGCACTGAACATCCCAACACTGCCTGATGAGATGTGCAACGCCTGTTGTAATTTTAAAGATGACAGACTATAATAGTGGTATCAGGTCATCGCCAGCAGGAATTTGAACACAAATCAACGACACTGTCTTATTAGATAATCATCAAGTCGGATAAATACTTCATGATAATAATAAGAATGTAGAAATCTTTAGAAAGATTCATCAAAGTGTCTTGTTACATCACATGATTTTGATAATTTTAGACAATCGTGGTTCACGGATTTTCTTCATTTACTTTTTACTGCAAGGTTGCGTTTGCAGTAATTTGTCTCTGGGATGACACTCTTTCACCCCGGTGCTTGACAAAAATGATTTCATCTTTGCATAATGAATCTTTTTATATTGGTGTACCCTCTGCATTTACTGCACTTACTGTCATTTTTTGAGAGCTCAATTAAGTGTGCGCTGAGAGAGAAACACTTGTCTCAGTTTGTCATATCGAGGGAACATTTTAGAGCCTCTAGTCTAGAACATTAGGCCACGCAAAAAAAAGGTTATTTGTTGTTTGAGGAATTAAATCTGGTTATGTGAATACCAAGTTGGTGTTGTGGTGAATTGTAAAGATGCACTCTCTGTAGGATCGTAATCATATTTGTGGCATCATGTCTTTACTACACTAAAAATGGATGAAGACATCGCGTTTTGCTGGAATTCAGCAATCTGCATTGTATTATACTGATATTTCTAGCTTTGCGTAAAAGCAGTTTTAGTTTTAGTTGCATATACTTCAACAATAACGAATGCAAATGGGATATTTGCCTTTACTTTCATATTGCTCTCCTGCTAGTCTACTAAGAGAAGTCAGAATATGTTTTTTTAGTAAACTTTGGGATGAGTTGAAATTATTAGCTTGTATTTAACCCAGAATAATGAATAGGACTTTAAGTTAATAATACTTTAAGTCCTCTAAAAGTCTGTGGCTGAATAAAACCTGACGATGTCTTTCTCTCACACTTCTTATCTTCTTATCTCATCACGCACACACCGTCTCACCTGACTTTTAAAATTAATGTCATGCCACACATTTCTACCCCAATCATTGTAAGACAATGTTGACTGACCTTTTTAGTCTTTATTACTTTTAGTCATGCGAGTGCGGCAAGTAAAATTTTGTTGTGAAGGCCTCCCAGCTGTGAGCGGAGTAAGATCCGCCTTTATGGTGTGAGAGAGAATGCCAGCTCAGTTAATTAAGGGCGGCAAAGCCCCAGAGTAAGAGAGACTTCACTCTCACTTCTTCACACTTTATGTCTTTATGCTATGGGGCTGTTAACTCTCTCTGATCGTGACTTTAATCCATGTTAAAAGGGTGGTATAATGCCCTTTTCACAAGATGTAAAATAAATCTCTGATGTCCCCTGAGTGTGTATTTGAAGTTTTAGCTCAAAATACCCCACAGATATTTTTATATAGCATGTTAAAGTTGTCACTTTTTGAGGGTGAGCAAAAACACACAGTTTTTGTGCCTGTGCCTTTAAATGCAAATGATCTGCTGCTCCTGGCACAGGGGGCGGAGCTTCAACAGCTTGTGTCCTTTTACCTCACACAGACATGAACTGTAAATTTCAAAAACTTTTAGCGTTTTATGTTCAAACCGGAGTCAGAAAGATGGAGAGACTCAAGAAGAATTGACAACATGGAGACAACATTTCTGAATGGTAGTTGATGAATTTATGTAGCTTATGTGTAGTTATCTTCTAGTCATTGATAGCATATTCTGTCTTGATAATCTATAAATCGTGTTCTGGGGGCGGGTTTATGTACATTTTAGGCTTCGTGATGTCACTAACCCGGTAGTCCCTACCAGCCGTTTGTTGTAGTCCTTAAGAAGCAATTTCTTTAAAAGCAAATATCTCCCTTTGCTTTGAACTTTGAGCGTCGTAACTTTGCAGATGTTGTTTATGTTCAAACAGCAACATTACACACTATTTGCATTTTTACACTAGAATAATATTTATTGTCGGCGCCAATAGCCTAGTGGGCAGCACGCTGAATATAGCACAGTTGCGCTTTGGGCGTCCCGAGTTCGTGTACCGGCTCGGAGTCCCCCCTCTCTCTCTCTCTCTCTCTCTCTCTCCAACTTTACTTACTGTCAACTCACTGTCCTATCATAATAAAAGGCAAAAAATGGCAAAAATAAATCTTAGAAAAAAAAAAAGAGTAATATTTATTATTAATAAGATAATTTTTTACATTTGTTCATTGTGACAATTTTTACCACTAATTAACTGTCCAAATAATGTCTGGAATTTTTTTTTGTAATACCTATTATTCTCTAGGGCTATGATGATTCGATTCTCATTACATTAAAATAATCTAGATGTGTAATTTTCTACTCTATTACCATAAAAAAGTAATACAAGCACTTTTTTCTTTTAAATTGTCAGCAAAAAATACTGAAAAAAATAAAATAATAATTGAATATTGACACTTTTCAATTTCTAAAATAATGTTTCGGGTTTTATGGTGCACAAATAATCCATGCACATTATTAAATTTTTTCTTTAACAACTTTACTTTTCAGCTGAAAATAAAGTCCTGCCCCTTCTTTTCCCCCCATAGAATGTTCTGTTTGACTTGGATTAATCACAACAGATTAAGATTGTAAATTGACTTTAATGGTCTGAAAAATAATGACCTGAACACTGTTGAAATGTTTCTACTTTACAACTCTCAGAAGAATCGCCCTTTATCACGTATTTCTCTCTATCGTGCGTAAAAATGTGCTTATGTCCCTCCTTATAGTTATTCTTCTCATTGAATGTAGTCTGTTTCTCCACACAGTTGAATGATTTCATTACTATCTCATCAGACTATCTCTCTGATTCTCTCACTCTGTTTTTCCCCATGGCCTGTCATGCACCGTCTCTCTTTTCTCTGCTTTGTCACTCTTTTCATCTTCCTCTTCCCATACTGTTTCTCTACAGTTCTCCATCTCTGATTCTGCTTGTTCACTGTATATATATTTTTTGATGTGTATGTGTTTGTCACTCTGTTAAAATTCGATTAACCTGTGGGTTAGTGTGTTTTCCCAATGGCGACTGCAGTTTTATTTTAGCTCTAGCAGCCGATGGCGTGTATGTGTCAGGGAAAGGGTATCGATGGAGATCCGCCCTGAAGTCAAATTTTATGACACTGAACAACTCCGAGCGACACCGAGCGTATTTTCATCTGCTTTATGTCTGGATATAGGTCAGCAAAGAGAATGCTGACTTAGACACACATAAGTGTGTGTTAATGTGTGCAGTGTGAATGGACAGAAGGTGATGTGTGCGTGTCCACAGGCGGACATGACAAAGACTTTGTGCAAGTGAACAGTTGGCGCGCGTTGACTAATGCATGAGAATCTGGGCAGGGGGGAAAAAATACCATCAAAGTCTATCCAAAAAGACTAAAGGCATTTCATACTATTCTGCACTGTCAGAAGAAATTGCAAAAATGGTAACTCTAGGGGCGTAACAGCTTTTGACAGGAGCAGTACCTCAAAGGTACAACTTTGTGCCTTATCTCCCCCTAAGGTTGCAAATTAGTATCTTAAGTATTCATGTTAGTGCTTCAAGTTTGCATATTATTACCAGTGTCAGGCTTAAAGTACAGTAGTTACAGTTACATGGACACCATTTGTTTCAATCGGAATGATTTCCTGATTTCATGTAATGGATCTGAACATAGTGTTTACATGAACGCTAAATAAAGTGATCAGGTTGATGTGTGTGTTTATATGTCACAAGCTTTAAAATTGACATGTATGCGCACACTACACGGATATACAGTTTGCCGCTGTTGTTGCATACTAACCATCCTCCTTTACTTTGTTTTAAAAAGCAGACTTCATATTTATCCATTTCGGGTCCTAATGGAGACGACGAGCACATGAAGCTTAGTGCCATGATGCTTATATTTATCAAGCATTTAAAACTTTTGACTTAGTTATTCCGACTGGGCTACTTGTCGATTACAGTCCGATTATTTAGGTCCTTGTAAACGCAGCTACTGTAATACTGTTACTGATACTGTTATATCCTGTTTTTGTTGTTGTTGTTTTTTAGTAATATTCAGTATTTTTAAGTAAATAAAGCCTATTGTTAAGATTTTATTTATTCATTTATTTATTTTTCGCATTGCATTGTGGCATTAATTTGCACTCTTTTTTTTTTCAATTTAATTTTTATTACAACATAGGCATGTACAGTACATGGCCCATAAGGCACACAATATCTTGTTTTGTACACAATCGAGCTATTTTACTGCATGACAAGAAAAAAATGTAATAAATAAATAGAATTAATTAAGAAAAGTAAAACAAATTTTTTTTTTTTATAAAATCACAAACAACAGCATTGGACAGGATCATAACACACAAAGAAAGAGTATCAATCAGCCAACCCCAACAAAAAGTCAATTATAATACAAAAAAACATGTCCTTTCTTTCTTTCTTTCTTTCTTTCTTTCTTTCTTTCTTTCTTTCTTTCTTTCTTTCTTTCTTTCTTTCTTTCTTTATGAGAGTGCAGATGTCTGGAACGGCATAATTCAATATAAAAACTGAATTCTCTAACCCAAGGCCTCTCTCCCAGACCAGCTCTTGTGTTCAATAATACAACACAACTCCTCTCAGTCATCTTGTACATGTGTTTGAAGTGTAAAAATCTTTTTTTGTGGTTGAGAAAAATAAATAAAAAAATCTGTTTCAGGCAGTGAGAACCTGGCAGGTATTTGTTCAGGAAGTGATTTGGTGAAAAGGTCATGAAATGAGACAGGAGTATAGATGGAGAGTGCTCTTTATAAGACTGGTGTAATAGCATTCTCCTGGCCATGGGTATCATGTATTACGTCTGTCAAAGTTAATTAAATATGTTAAATGGCATTTTGGTTCAGGGAATCCAGTATAGAGCAGGAATGCATCTCCACCTCACAGCTTTACCCTGTAGTTGGTGTGAGGACAGAAAGCAGGTTTGAGATGGATATGGCTGCTTGTCTGTCAGTCACAAACTGTCCTGTAATCCCCGTTTATCAGAAAAGTCTGTCATTCATAGGATTCCTTGCCTTTCCATTCAGTCTGTCATCCATTATCTACTGGGGCCGGATTGACGAAACATTCTTAAGAATACAACTCTTCTTAACTGCCAATGTTCTAACTTAAGAAAAAAGATAAGAACATTTTGTATTCACAAAAAACTTTACTTAAAGGGATAGTTCACTCAAAAATAGAAATGTTCCCATGATTTACTCACCCTCAAGCCATCAGGTGTATATGAATATCTTCTTTTAGACTAACACAATCGGAGGTATATTAAAACATATACGGTAATTGTTCTTCCAAGTTTTATAATGGCAGTGAATGGCTGTTCTGATTTTGAAGCAGGGGCGTGTCTAGAGGGGTGGCACCGCCCCCCCTGGAATATGATTGGCCCCCTCTGGTGCCCCTCCAACACCATTGGGCTAGATTTACTGTCAACCTGACAATGCCCAACGCCATTGGATCAGAGCGCTGTCAATCACTGCTTGATGTGCGATTCGCAAAGCGGAATCACAGGTCTGTGTTTTTCAAACAGTAGGAGAGAGAGACACCTCGACACGTCACTGTTTATGGTATATACACACTCAATTACAGTATATGTTTTGAAATATCACACCATATGTTAGTCTGATTACTTTCATGTGTGACTGATCAAGCTATTGTATGTCGCCAGTAACGTTAGATTACTATTACGTAACTTTGGCAGACTACTGAATAGAGATGTTTTATCAGTGTTATTCAGCGACAGCGCACACCACCACATAAATATAAAATAGATAAATATTACTTTATCGGTCGTTTTAAAGACTAAAGGCACAATACTCTTTTTCCAAAAAAGCTGTGGTAAACATTAAAATATGAGAACTAACACCATAGCTACATGCAACTCTGTGTAATTTAGATACTTCATGGGTTTTTTGTTTATTTTTATGCAGAATTTAGTGGGGGAAAACGTTGAGAATGAAAAGAGTCAGAGACAGCAACGGGACATCCAATGTTTCTTTTAGAAGAAACCATGTCAGAGACAGACACACACACACACACACACACACACGCACGCACGCACGCACGCACGCACGCACGCGCACACACACACACACACACACACACACACACACACACAATGTTTGTGTTGAGAATAAAGCATGTTAAATGACTAATTAATGCCTTTGTAATGTTTTTTTTATTTATTAGAACAAAACTGTGTGGTCCAATCCATGCATAATACAAAATGATTTTCAGGCTCTTGTGCAGTGCCACATTTAATACCATCTATATTAGGGCACTGGGTTTTGGTAATTAATAAAGATTTTTGAAATCGTGCTTAATATTTTCTAAACAAGTATTTATTTCCAGTTGAATTTTCTGATTTCCCATGGGCCATTTCTCAATGGTTCTTGGTCCCCCCTGTGTTCCCCATTTATAAAATCCTACAATCACCCCTGTTTTGAAGTCCAAAAAAGTGTATCCATCCATCATAAAAGTAATTCATACAACTCCAGGGGGTTAATAAAGGCCTTCTGAAGCAAAGTGATGTGTTGTGTAAGGAAAATATCCATATTTAAAACTTTATCGACTAAAATAAATAGCTTCCGGAAGACGGCCTACGCAAGTCGACTTACGCCAAAAGAGTAACCCCTGACGTGATGTATGCGAAAATATTCTGCACGCTTATTCTGATGTCTATGGTAATCTGCAGGCACTGCAAAAAGACCAGTTTTGTGTTTTTCATTCAGCGAGTCTTCAGCAATACTCGCCTTTCAATCAAAAAACACCAAAGCATGTCAGTTTCTTCTTAAGAAAAAAAGAAGAAGATATTCTTAAGGAAATATTTGAGAACTACTTAAGAATTGTTCAAGAATTGCACTTAGGAACATTCTTATGAACTTATTAGAATTTATCTCCAGAATTTTCTTAAATTCTTTCTTAAGAAGATTTTTGTGAATCCAGCCCAAGGTTATTATAGTTGTGTTTAGTTTAATTAATGGTTTTGTTAGTTTTAGTTTAGTTTTTATTTTGTGAACACATTTCAAATTAGTTTTTATTTAGTTTCAGTTTTAGTTTTAGTAATTATAGTTTAGCAGAGTTAAAGACATTTAATTTCAGCAAAGTTCAATGTTTGCAGTTTACAGTTAACTCTTGTGCAAACCTCTTAATAATAAACATAAAATTATTGTTTGAGATTGAACAAAGAACCGAAAAAATGCAGCTTAAACGTAAAAATTATTCATTCAAACTCATTCATAATAAAGATGAAATCTTGATAAACGTGGTGTATAAGAAAAATAAATGTGTAGGATTATTATGATTACTCTTTTATGGTTATTTCTCTGATTAATCCTTTTCAAACATATTATTCTTGTATTTATCCATTTATGATTTTTCTCTATTGTATTTTTTTTATATCATATACTCATAGTTATAGGCTACTCATATTCATGTGTTCTATTCAGACCAGACATTTAATTTACTTCTACTCTGAAAATGTATGTCTATTTATGGGCTAGACATGCTATTTGTTTTTTCAGTTTTCCGCTCATTGTGGTCTCCTGTCTAATATGTGTGGTAGCTATCTTGATTATTATAAGTTTCATATTAGATGGTTATCTTACCTGGAATTAAGGTACAGCTGTATTTGCATAAGGTCTAGACATGATGGAAATACTTATTTGGCCATTTCTGATTATAGGGCTGGTTCACACAGAAAGCGTTTTTGCTTTTGCCAGTGGAATGGGGATAAAGCGCAAGGTGTCAAGACACATCTTTTAAAAGTTGAACTTTACTTGAGTGCTGCGTTTTTAGAACATAGAGTCATGCGTGAGACGCAGCAAAATATGCGAGCACAAGGGTCATACATGTAGTGCATGTTTGCATTGAAAAATAAAGTAGGCCTAGTGCCGTGATTTTCCGGTACAGGATGAGATCTTATTAATTACCAAAACGATTCTTTATTTTTGCCAATTATTATTTTATTTCAGTTCGTTTTTCAGTAACTGTTGTTAGCTTAGTTTAGTTTTAGTTTTTCACTTATGTTGAAATCATCAGATAATTTTTTTTTACTGTATTTCTGATCAAATAAATGCGTTGGTGAGCATAAAGAGACGTCTTTTAAAAACATTTAAATATCTTACAGATCCCAAACGTATCTGTATCTACACTGTATTTTGAGGAATATTTCTGAAATGGCTGTTTTAACATCTGAATAGGCAGATTAAATACATTAATTAATAGAATAAATGCGTAATAAGATTAAATGTTAAGGCGAGACACCACAGGTGAATAGGGTAAAATTTTTAACTAGCAGATATCACCATGAAACTTTCCCAGTTGATTACCTACATTAAGATGAGAAAAAAATGTATTACAAGTTTTCTATAATTTAATGTTTAAATATGCAAATCAGGCAATATCTAATTAAATATGCGCTGGTTTGCATATATTTTAAAAAACGAAATCTGAGTATTGGATAAAGCCAGGTTAAAAATGTTTTTTTCATTGTGTTCACATATTAGTTGGGAAAAAAATTACAGAGGGATTTATGGATATCTACTTTTGTTATCCTGTAAATCAGAATATACTGTCAATAGCCTTAAAAAAATGATTTTCGCCATGTTTTTTGGAATAAAATGTTATATAAATCAGGCTAGGAATAATATATTTACAAATCCCTCTGTAAATGTCTTCATAATATAACTAGGTACAAGACTGGAAAGTTTGGTGTATAAAGGTGCTACTGAAGTGGAGATTTCGTACTTGGAGAATGAGAGAAAGGTCATTTTGAGAAAACGGGCTTTAAAGATTTATCATCAGCCAATGAGATTGCGCTTTCAGCCCTTTTACTTTCACGATTGGTTGCTGATAAAAAGGAAATGACCATATTTGGATCCGACAGCATTGTACAGGAGAGAGAGAGCTATCCAGTCGTGCGTGTGATGACAGGAAGAAGACAGAGATCGCGGAGCAGCGGGAGGATTAAGAACGCAAACTTTTGTTGAATTTATGAGAAATCTACAGACGCGAACAGACAAAGTGTAGTAAAATAAAGACCTAAATGTGTATTTCGGACTTTTTTTCACCACAAGTCTGAAAGAAGACATGCTATTGAAGACAAATATCCAAAAATCTCAAAATTGACCAGTAAAAAAAAAAACGATGTTTTTGCCTGCCGTGTCTCGCCTTAAGAGTCTTTATGGGGACTCGAGATAAAATCCTGAGTAATTAGATAAAAATTTTCTGTAAAATAAGTAGCAGTGGCGAATTAGTCTGTCTGATCTATTTTCATGTAATTTTTGCAGTATTTTTGCAGTAGACTTGATTAACTTTACCTGTACGGCTCCATTAGTGTAACATAAATCCCCTACCATGTTTACCACAGTATCAATCCTAGCTGCTCATATCAGGTTCTGACATCATAAGGTGCATTTAACCCACATTTCTCATATAAAACAGTTTTGGCCAGCTGGACTCAGGTAGCTCTGATAAACCTGAGGAAAGCTACCGGTTAGCATTGCTGTTCATCAAACCACTTGCTCTGCTGGTGAAGAAAAAGACAGAAGTTTGTGACCTGATGTTGCTGCCATCTTTGCTTGCGAGATGCTGAACTGAACATGCTAGTTCAGTTTTGTGAATATAAATCCTTAATAATTCTTTTGCAGTTTACTTGTTGCTTTTATGTTATTTATTCAGAATGCACAACAATTTTTGAATGGCTGTCAGAAGAAAAATTCATCTTGGCCCACTTGACTGACACATGTACAGGGACCGCTTCACACGAACGGCTTGCTTTGCTAGGAATCTAGAGGAATCTTCTGGAATTTGCCTGGTTTCGAGCATGTTGCCTGCAAGAAAGAGTTGTCGGCCCACAGCTTCTCCTTTTCTCTTCTGTGTGTCCCTCAGTCTTTCAGAGCGGCGTCGTTCTTCTATAATCTGTTTGTTCTTGCTGTTGTCTGTCAGTGCTTCTTCCTCAGACGTTTCTCGCCTTCAGCTCACATGTTCCTCACCTCGATCAGTGATTCTTTACCTAAACTTTTCCTGTACAGTTCACTCACTTGTTTTTGGTTTGCCTCTCATTCTCTGTGCAAAATAAACATCACCTCCTCCAAACAGCTCTGCATTATTAATGCTTAAGCATCACTACACAGCAGAACTGGGGCGTGCATGTGTGCGCACGCACACACACACACACACACACACGCGCGCACACACAGAGTGCTGTCAGAAAGGTATGATTAGATGTGACTCACCGACTCACACATATCCTCAGGACAAAAAAATGAAAAATTCAATCAGCATATGTCTATTTTTTTCAAGATATCTGAGATATGTAGTCATTGTGGTTCTGGGTACTAATGTGACGGTCAGGTTCTGCTAACTCTTGATAGAGAAGGACATGTTTGAGAGCGACCTGTAGAGTCATGCTGCAAAGTTTCCAATTAAAATTGACCCTATTCTTGACCCTTTCTCACACATGGTTGATCTTATTGAGCTTGATTAAAAAATTATATTTATTGCACAAACATAGTTTGTAATATGTCATCAGTGTATTATCTGTCACAGCTTGTTTGCTTTTTGACAGATGTCACCAAGGCCGCTTAAATTCCAGGTGCCTGAAGTGTTTAAGGAGTGGAGGAGTTCCCTACAATGGATAAACTCTCGTATGTAGTGTCCACTTTTCACGATCCAGTGAAACTGAAGTCCTATCCCACTTTTTTTCTTGCTGAAAATGTGTTTTTTTTGGTAACACTTTACAATAAGGTTTCATTTGTTAACATTAGTTAATGCATTAACTAATACCAAGCAATACATTTAAGTAACTAACAATGAGCAATACATTTGTCACAGTATTTATTCATCTTTGTTAACGTTAGTTAATAAAAATAAAACTGTTCATAGTTTGTTCATGTTAGTTCACAGTACATTAACTGAATGCTTAACTTTTGAAGTCAATAATGTATTAGTAAATGTTGAAATTAACATTAACTAAGATCAATAAATGTTGACGATCACACGTTGATCTGATTGGTTAGGTAGTTTGTGTCGTCAGAAACACCAGCGATTTCAAACAGTGTTTTTGAGTCTGTCTTTAATTCACTGCAGTTTTAAGGAGAAAATACTCAACAATGGTGTTGTTGACTTATGAATTGACTCATGTTTTTTCTTTAAGCATATTAAAAACACCACAGATATATAAACAACATATAAAGCTTGATTTTAGCCACAGGGGGACTTTAAAACTTGTAAAAACACGTTGTCATAACTTATTGATCATATACATTTTTAACTGTGTAGCCTAGACTGAATGCGAATTAGATCTTTTTATTGTGGTGTGAGAAATACTGTCTCAGACATTCATTCTTAGTTTCATTATCATGGACTTTTAGTTTGTTTTTCCTACTCTTTAGTTGCCATGGTAACAGAAAGGCTATGATTAGTTTTCAGTTCAGTTGTGTGTCATTAATTACCATTGTTTGCCTTGCTATTTAAGTTGCTGTGTTTGTTTCACCCGCTATCCGGTCACGTTTACGCATAGCGGTTGGTTTTTATTTGATTATCTTGTTTTGTACCTTCTGAGTGGATTATTAAAGACGTTATACCTGGTCTTTATCTTCATCGTGTTTCCTGCATCTGTTGGTGACAAATACATTGCATTACTACACTGAATCCTACTGGAAAATTTGTGGGGTCTCCAGTGGACCCTTAAAATCATTCCCATCTCACCCCATTAGCGACGGCCTTGCAAACGTGCACACGTGTGTGTGTGTTTGTCCTCAGAGGAGAACGCAGGTGTTCCTGATTTTCAAGCTGAATGATTGTTTCTCTCTTTTCTCCTCCTGTTTGTTCTATTTGAGCTCTTTGTTCACTCGTGTCTTCTTGCAGACGTTTGTCAATAAGGCCCGCTCATTGATTACGCATTGTTTGCTGTGATTTGCGCTTGATGAACGAGAGAAAATGAATGCCTGGCTGCGTGCCGAGCTTGTGGCCGTGTGTGTGTTTGTGTGTGACACGCTTCTGCACCTGCTTTGGGCTCGAGAGATGAAACACGACACAGATCGTCTCTTCTGAGAAACTCTTCATGATGAAGCAGCAGCTCAGCAGTGTAAATCCCAGTAAACTCTCTGAACGTTAACTCCTCTCTGAACCAGAGAGATCTGTACAAGATAAAAACCTCATGCTTTTACACCAGAGATAGGAATGAGGAGGAAATGTACACTAGTCGGATCTGCGCTAATCATTTTGGTTGAGAATTATGAATCGCTCTGCCTCTTTCCACCCGCCCTGTTTGTCGTATATTTCCACTAGTTAATACTATAGTCTCAGCCTCAAACCGCACATAGTCCCTTCTCTGACTAAAAAATGGCTAAAGCACTAGGAATTTTTCAGCTTAACTTTGTAAACACGACTTTGCTCCTGAAAGTTGTGTAAAGCAGTCAGTCAGAGTTGATGCAGTGAGTACTTTGAGGAAGATCTAGTCACTTGATTTGCCAAAGTTTGTCAGGTTAGTGGCCTCAGATCTTTGAGATTTGTTTTAGGCAAGTAAAAGATATCAACGAGAGTTAACATTTACAGGGTTCCCACGGGTCCTTGAAGTCCTTGAAAGTTTGAGAATCTGAAAAAAAAAAAGCAAAAAAAAAATTCAAGGCCCTGGAAAGTTTTTGAAAATAAACATACATAGATACAGGTCCTTGAAAGTGCTTGAATTTATTTTGTGCAAGAAGTTTTCTGGAAAAAAAATCCATATTATTCCCTCTGGTCCGCTAATGTGTTATTTTGCCAACACTTCGTGGCTTATGCATGCTAGCTTGCTTAATTTACATTAGTTACTCACATTTACGCGTTTCCCGCCTGAGGTACTTTGTTCACGCACGCACGAAACTACTACAATGGTACCACAGCGTTTCACAGACACACCGTGAAATATTGCAAAAATAAGCTGAAACGATGTAACCTTGCTCTCACTTAAAATGTGTCCCCACATTAAGTCCTTGAATTTGAGCGTATTGGACCGGGAAAGCCCTTGAAAGGTCCTTTAAATGGAAGTTAACCAAGGTGTGGGAACCCTGCATTTACATTTACAATACCATTCAAAAGTTTGAATTCGGTAAGAATTTTTATGTTTTTGAAAGAAGTCTTTTATGCTTACCAAGGGTGCATTTTTTAATCATAAATGCAGTAAAAACAGTAATAATGTGATTATTAAAAAATAACTGTTTTGTATTTTAATATATTTAAAGTAATTTATTCCTGTGATAGTAATGTTACATTTGCAGCATCATTACTCCAGTCTTCAGCGTCACATGATCCTTCAGAAGTCATTCTAATATGATGATTTGCTGCTCAAGAAACATTTCTTAACATCAATGTTGAAAACATGCAGCTTAATAGTTTAGTGGAGACCGTGATAAGTTTTTATGAATAGGAAGTTTAGCAGGTGTAGTGGATTTTTCCCCCTAAACCCAACTATCTAGCGTCTACAAATCGACACTTAATAAATAAAACTGTTGCGTCTACAAATCGACACTTAATAACCTTTATACTCCAGCTCTTGCGTCTTCAGTCGACAACTGGCCGAGTTTCTTACTCTAACTTACTTGCTTCCCTAAACTGACCTGCTGCACAGCAGAAATTAACAGACAGACATCAGCAAATGTCCTCTAAATGCTTTAAAGCAGCACTCAGTAGCTTCGGGACTTCTTCGCTTTTTGCTCGCAGGTTTCTCTCTAGAGCTCCCCCCACAGCTTCGGAATAGATATTTGACAACACTGTTGTAAAAACTCGTTGTTGATGTTGATTCTCAGACACCAGAGGCTAGTAGATCAACGACATCAAAGCAGATGGGACATTCTTTAAAACGTCTTCTTCATTCGGGTTCGGACAGCGTGAGGGAGCGCAATAATGACAGCATTTTAGCAGATTTCTTTTGGCCGTAAAGCAATTGTTTACATCGCGAGACCTGATATCACGCGAGACTTCCTGACGCAGCGGCCGGCGGCCCGCCGGCTCAAAGTTGCAAGTGCGTATTTTCCGCTCACGGGCACCAGGGGGGTGCGAAACGACCACCATTCAACCCGAAATAAGTAATATAACCATTCCAATGACTCCGAAGCTGTTCAGTTAAGGTAAAAAAAGTTACTTAGGTCACCTTTAATAACGGCCGGGAGAGTCTTCGAGCAGTTCTCAGAGAAACTCTCCCAAGAAGAATCAAGGCCGGAGGATCTCAGACAAATTCCATTGAGACAATCCCCACCGTAAAACACAGATACAACAGTTTTTATATAATCGAGAAAACAAATAAGACTAACATGTCACCTTCAAGATGATTGGTTCAATTGGTTCAAAAGCCCCAACCTTTTTCCTCTGTCACTGGCACAAGCAAACTGTTTTAATGATGACTTCATTTGTTAATCACAAGATTCTAACAGACTGTCTAGTTTAATTTCCCAAACTATGTTATTTATACATAGATGTCTAGTCAAAGTCACAAGTTTTCCATTGGTTTCGTCACAGTACATCCTGTTCAAATAACGTTAGATGTTAAATAAGTTTATATGTTAGAAACATGGTTAGTTTAATATACAGTTTAAAATTTCTACGACACAGGTTAGTTATGACCATGAAACATTATTTCCTACTTGCTTGTCTTTTGGATGTTTTGGAGGGTCATTCTCATTATAGAGAGAAATCAGTTTTTTCCAGAAGACAAAGAACGTCAAATTTAAAAGCATATACATATCTGCTAAAATTCATTCTTTCATCTAACTTCCACATAATAATAATGACTTTGTCAAACCTTTCAACAGTTTTTTGGCATTGGGATATTTTCATGACAGTTAAAAGGAATATTCCGGGTTCAATGCAAGTTTAACAAAGTCAAAAGCATATGTGGAATACTGTTTATAAAAAAAGAGAAATGGTAAACAAATTAAGGTTGTGAGGCAATTGCATTGACCATTTTCAAGAGCAGGAATGTGAAGAATTTAATAAAATCACTTTATGCTTAATTTATCAGTTAAAACTGTTCTGTCGTCATGGCAACAAAGTTGTAAAATTGTTATTGCAAAGTAACGCACATATTGTTTATGTCTTTTTGCTGAACTATAGAAACAGTGAGTATTATTATCTCCATTCACTTCCACTGTAACCCAGATTTTTTTGTGGATTTTTTTTTTGTGGTAATCACTAAATTCCACAAATGCTGTCGATTGAGCTTGACTTGTACTGAACCCCAAATATTTCTGTCAAGCATATTTTCTTCCACATTTTCTTATTATGCCAAAATGGATAAGGGAGATCAAGAGTGCATTGCATTGTGGGATATTGGTCATCTGGGTTTTAAATTGCATGCAAAACATTTGCATAATGCACACAATATACATACTGTAGTTTGAGTATTATGATATGCTATTCTGAACATACGTCAAGAAAGAGATCAACTGCCATAGCATGTGATTCATTTGTTAAACTGTAAGTGGAAGGTCGGGTTGCGCGCACAGTATTGTATACATACTGTAATCTGTACTGTAATACTGAATGACACCACTAACTCTCCCCTTGCTCTCTTTTTCTATCCACTTGACTTCTTAATTAGTCTCCTGTCTTGCACTACCTTGAAGTGAGGGAGGAAAATAGAGGTATATTTGGAGTGCATGGTTTGACTTTTATCTGGTCATTTAGATAGCTTTTTCGTAGCTTTTATATAGTAGAGCTGAGAGAAGTATAGAATATTTATGATATATTCACAATCCCTTATGACTAATATTATCAATTATCCATTGGCAAGGCTGTCAGAGGTTTTGGAAACGAATAACCGCTTCTAGAAATTGGTCAGTTACTGTCTCACAATGGCCAGATTAATCGGCCAATATAGCGTACACACTCTGTATGTGTGAACACAAACATCAACACTACATTCATATCCACACGCACACAATCTGCCAACAATAAATTCCCACTAACTGCCGCCTGAACGAGACAATATGCTTCTCATCTATCTTTCTCATTTCCTCCAATATACACAAGCCCATCCACGCGCACACAGCGAGTGCTCTCAGCATTACTTCTCATAACACTTCCTCTAAACCCTTATGAGACACCCAATTGCATTTAAGCCTAATCTTTAGTTTAAGTGAGGCTGCTCTAAAAACTCTGACTGCAGGGCATCGGCACGCAGGTTTGCACTCGAGAGCAGCGCTCAAATCCACTCTTTAGTGAGAATTAGCTGAAAAGCTGCACGTTTGTAAGACATACACTGGATTTTCTGCTTAATGCATTTTCTCTTTGGTAAAGATAGAGAAGACTTTGTGCAGCATGCTGTAAAAATGAACCGTAGTCTTTTATGAACGTGTGATCAGAATAACGGCTCTATCTGTATTCTGTGTTTAAAAATGAGCAAACAAGGTGCTGTTTCTCCAGGTGTGTACAAATGTGTGCATGTTTTTTTCTTCCTCTTTTGAACTGGCAGTGAATAGATGCTGATTTTACAGGTTTTTTCAACTGCTTACACACAAAATACTTACTTGTCACACAAAACCTGACACTCAAACACCAGAACCACACACCAAATGTGCAAAACCATACACTAATTCTCGGCCTTCGACTCAGTTTTCAATTTCATAAAACACTTTTTGCAAACCACAACACACAATTATCTATGTAACACACAAAAATCTTTTTTTCAAACTCGACCTATCAAAATGCCACACTAATTCATCAGTGCCTCACACTAACTCCTCACATGTGCAAACACTCATTGCTTTACTTAACACCAACCGAACAACGCTTTAGAATAGGCCTTTAAATAGGCCAACGGTCAAGTTATAGGTTTTTTGGATTGTGTAATACTGTATTCACAACCGCATTTGTGTAAAAAAAAAAAAAAAAAAAAAAAAATAGTTTGGCTTACAGTAAAAAAATAAATGTTTTGATTTCAATCTTGCTTTCGTGTTTACCATGAATTTTTCAACATCTCTCTGCCAATTACTTTCAATCCTGTACAGAAATGCACATCGGAGCTCATGAAAGAAGAGCTTTAGGTTTTGAAAAACAGTGTGTATATGATATATGGAAGAAAATAATATTATGGCAAAGGTGCCAGTCAAATGTTTGCTTTTGAGATGTGTTTGTGATATTTTGAATGCAGTGCTTCAGATTGCAAGAGATGTGAGGCATTTTGCATTTTGTGTCTCCAATTCTTGGATTTGTGTGTAAAGTTTTGAAAAAAAAAAAAGAGGCAAAATTTTGAAAATGCGTGTAAGCAGTTGAAAAAAACTGTAAGAACAGGCCGCTCTAGATGTAATACAACTCATACATTGAATGGATCATATTTTCCTTGATCTTTGGAGATGAGAGATGATCAGTGTACTTTGAAAGAAGTATGAGAAACTTTTTGAACACAAAACTTCCTGCAAAACCGTCTAAAATGACCATTTATTGAAGCTAAAATGTGGATTTCACTGCAGGATGGTTTGAGTTCAAACATGAGCACACTACTTGAGAAATGGAGAAAGATAGACTTGTAGGGACAGAAAAATGAAGGGGCGTATGATGGGACAGTACAAATGAAATGAGGGATGATGGAAGAGTTTCATTGTTTCTTAGCTGTTACATCCCTAAAATGAGAGGCAGAGTATCCGAAGAGAGATGGATTCAATCAGTGAAAGGGTTGAATGTCTTGTGCTTCAGTGACAGAGGAATTGAATGGCAGAGAGTCTGTCTTTCTCTGTACGAATGTGTGTGTGTGTGTGTGTGTGTGTGTGTGTGCTGAGATGAGCAGGAGTGAGTCTCATTACCTCGACCAAACGGAATCTGTGCTCGCAGAACTTCACAGGTTTTCTTCAAAATGTTTGTGCTATTTTGAATAATTGCACTACAATAATTGCAATAATTGTAGTTTTTCATTTACAAAGATGCATTTAGCTTTCAATTATGATATTATGATATAATTAATGATATTCTTTGCTCTGCTTAACACATTTTTTCATGTTTAAATACATTCTGAAGATGTCTGCAAATTTTCCTTCATAATCAAAACTGTGGAATGTGGAAAAAGTCAACATATTTTAGCCAGGGCTGGCCAATAGTTGATATGAGCTGGATTAGTGGTTATAGACTGATCTCAGTTCAGTGGTAAACTCTGGGCACTTGTGGCTCTTTAGCCTTTTTTAAAATGTCCAATAGTAAACATACATGAATACACTATACCGTGTAAAAGTTTGGGGTCATCAAATTAATTGTTTTTGAAAGAAATTAATACTTTTATTCAGCAAGGATGCATTCAATTTCTACTTATCAAAGAACACTGTTCAGAGAACACAAAAATATTAAGCAGCACAACTGTTTCCAACATTGATAATAATGATAAATGTTTCTTGAGCAGCAAATCATCATATTATACTGATTTCTGAAGGATCATGTGACACTGAAGACTGGAGTAATGATGCTGAAAATTCAGCTTTGATCACGGGAATAAATTAAATTTTTATGTTTATTAAAATAGAAACAATTATTTAAAATTGTAATAATATTCACAATATTATAGTGTTTCTTTATGATCAAGTAAATGCAACATTGGTGAGCATAAGAGACTTAATTTTGTCATTTTTCTGATAGTCTTTTCCATCACAGTGCCATATCCAGCATATCTCAATTTTTTTATATATAATGTTTGATGTATTTGATATCATTCTGTGGTGGAAATGACTTTTACATTTTTTTAATAAAATTAAAGTCTTTTCGTCTTGCTAATTTGAAAGCTAGATTTGTATATATCCTAAATGCACACAATTAAATAATAATAGGAGAAAAAAATCTTTATTAGGTGCAAAATTATATGGTTGTGGTTGAATTGATTATCTTTTTTTGTTTAAAAATGAACATAAATTATTTTTAAATGTAATAATTCAAATTTGTATGATTTTTTTTATATTTTTATGCGAGTTTATATCTTGCAATTCTGACTTTATAACTCGTAATTAAGACTTTATATCACGCAGTTGTGAGAATTTTTTTTTGAGATTAAAAGTCATAGTTGCCTTTTTAATTTTTTTATCTATGGCGGAAACAAGCTTCCATAGTAATGTAACCTTTGTAAAACAAAAAGAAAACAGCTGGAGAGAGAGCAGATCTCAGTAGTGCGTTCAGAGCAGCCCACTACATCTACGTGTGTGTGTGTGTGTGTGTGTGTGTGTGTGTGTGTGTGTGTGTTTCATGAATTTACATGTGTTCAGCAAGATGCGTCTCTCTGTACGTGAGTATAATGTAATTTAAAATCTCTCAGAGTATGAAGCTGAATGTAATAGTTAGATTAGATGTGTGTAATGAGATTGCAACACACACACACACACACACACACACACACACACACACACACACACACACACACACACACACACACACACACACACACACACACACACACACACACACACACACACACACACACACACACACTCTCACTCTCACACACACACACACACACACACACACACACACACACACACACACACACACACACACACACACACACACACACACACACACACACGCACACACACGCACACACACACACACACACACACGCACACAGAATCCAGAATGAATCTCTGTAATGAATAGCCAGATGATCTCTCTGTGCATTTAGTCTTATGAACCGCTAAGAGCTGTTATTGCTTTCATCAGACTCTCTGTAGCTGTAAAGTAGAGAGGAGGTTATTGAATTTGCTTATGAAAAGCTGATAGTCTTCTTTATTACCACATCTCACTGTAGTGTACGTGTGTGTGAGAGCTGGAGTGTAAGATCTGAAGCATACTATAAGTATGTGTCAGAACGCAATTCATAGTGTGCATTGCATTCTCAGCCACAAGGGGCGCTATAGCAAACCTAACTCTTCTTAACTCTTCTTCCACAGTCCCTTTTCTTTTCCATCCAGTCAGTGAACAGGAAATGCCATTCACAACCTATTTTACGTCGATAATTAGATTTTACTTTACAGATAATTCTGATAGAAACAGGACACTCAGTGGGAAAAAACGAAGGATAGGACTTGATTTTATTGAGAAGTGATTGGATTGTGAAAAGTGCTCTATATAATGAAGGGAGGCCTCAGTGACGATTACAAAGACAAATGTGCGCCAATGAACCGTTCATAACAAACCCAGGAATATGTTTTAAAAACGGAAAGGTCAATTTTGATATGTTAAAATGTTAGTTTGACTGATTTACTGATAGCCACCCTCTTTGCCTAATTCAGAAACGGTTAGATGGTATAGTGTAAATTGGCTATACATTTATTTTGTCATTTTTCTGAAAGTTATTTCAGTGCCATTCAATAAAATTGAGTAATATGGCAGACTTCTTTGTCTTGATATGGCGATTTAAAAAAACATTTTTTTATATATATCCTAAATACACACAATTAAATTAAAAACCTTTAAATGACAGATTTTATTTGTGTAAAAATTGAAATAAATAATTTGTACACAATAAATATCGAAATGGTTTAGGATTATTTTAGATTTTGATATTTTTCAAATGCTGGATTTTATATATTTTAAGATTGAAAGGCGTGGTCTTCTTTAGAGTAAAACAATAAAATCCAAGATGGCTGTGATGTAAACTTCATATAACCAAAAGAAAAGTCTCTCGATTAGCATTTGCAGTTTGATGAATGTGATATTGCTCAGATGTTGCCAGAGGCTTTTGGTCCAGAGTTCTCAGTTCTGATTTATTTAAATACAGTATCAAATTTATCTGAGATGTTTCTCCTAAATACTTCAGGAAAAAAGCTGCTGACCTCAGAATAGAGCTATAAATATAATGTGAATAGTAGCTCAGATCATTTGGCCTTGTACGAATTTGGTAAAAAAAAAAAAGAGTTCACATTAGAGCTGCACGATTCTGGATAAATTGAGAATCCTGGGGCATGGGAAGATGTTTTTGGTTGGGGTGTGTGTGTGTGTGTGTGTGTGTGTGTGTGTGTGTGTGTGTGTGTGTGGTTCACCACATTTGAATAAGAAGCAATATTGAGTCTATAAAACTCCACGAAGCACAGCTAGCATATCATTTGACTGCACATCACATTTTTGACATAATTGATACTGCTTGCAAGTGTAATGCAACGGACCGGTCTACGGGACATAAATTAAGTCTTCAAATAAAAGGGTTATTGAGCCTTTTACACTGTCATATACAATAAAAGAGCCTGCACAGTGACAGGAAATAAAAATGAACACAAAAAACCTGCCTACCTTACACAACTTCAAAAAGGTGAATCAGCGTTTTTGAACAAGTCTCTCATGAATGATTCACTCGAGTCAATGAGTGAGTCACTTGTCGCCCCCCACTGGCTTAACGAGGTAATTGATACAATCGTTATTTGATGTGGTAAGTTACTTTCAAAAGGTAATTTGGTTTATTTTGATCGCTATCGTAGGCATCAGTGTTTGTGTATCCGAACACAAGTCCTGAAAAGTGAAGCCAAAACATTTCGATCGCCCAGGTCAGGTGTCTGGACGCAGTATAGGTCATAAACTCCGCCCTCTCCATGGGATCTAACGGGACGTCAGACGAACTAAACTATCAAATTACACTTAACAATCAACTTAGACAAATACATTTTTTCTAAAGATGGTTTCTGTCATTTTAGGTAGTTTTTAATCACGCTTATGTAAGTTCAAGTGTTCGTTTTATTTAAAATAAGTTTGGTTTTAGTTAGTTATTTGATGCTATAAAAACGGGGGTGTGACATCATGATTGACAGCTTCTCTGAGTGAAGTAGCCACTGAGGCACCAACGGACCTTTTTCTGGATATTCGGGAGGAGATTGGAGCTTGAACTTTCATTTCTATATTTCCATAACGGTTTATTTCACACCGACATGAGTTGTTCTGCAGTAAACTGAAGGTGCGTCGTCCATCTTTTTTTTTACAGTCTATGATCCGAACTACAAACTTTTATCTCAGTACTTCTGTGATAATTTCGTTATTTGTAACACAGAAATAATGAGACAGTGTGGTTGAAAAGACTGTTTGTGAAGCTGTTTTAAAGCTATACATGTCAATTGTTTGGTCAGTGGCAGAGCAAACGTAGATCTGAATGTTCCGGTTTGATTTTGTCAAAGGTTTAATAGTCACAGGAAAATCGTTGGGTATATTTATTTAGGAGTACGATCGTGTGAGTGTTTGAATCGAGATCGTGATCTTTTAACGATTAATCGTGCAGCTCTAGTTCACAGAGATCTCGGACTTTTGATCGCAGACTCTAAACTCACGCAATGGAGATTTATTGAAGCGTTGTCTCAGGAGAAGAATCTGTGAGCAATCTTCCAGAAGTGTGTCTCCATTTAATCTCATTTCTCTCTAAGAGAAACAAATGAGATTTCATTTGTGATTTTTCTTTCCTGTGAGCACACAACTACCTGATCTAGCGTCAGGACCGGACATGGAATGTCACTGTGTGTGTGTGTGTGTGTGTGTGTGTTTGAAAGGCCACATTTTATGATTGATCATTCTGTGATGATATATGCAGTGTCTGTTCCTCTGAAGTTCCCTCCCCTACCTCTCTATCTCATTCTCTATATTTTTCTTTATTCTCTCTCTGGCATGTATGATATTGCTCCAAATGCAATACATATTTATGGCTTGCTTTCACTCTCGTCCGCTCTCTGAATTATAACCCTGTTTATTCATGAATTAAGTCCTTTACCGTGTGTATACATCAGTTTCTTTGGGACTAGAGCCACACTCCGGTCTGATTAATCATATTGTCCTTTTCCTGCTAACACACACACACACACACACACACACACACACACACACACACACACACACACACACACACACACACACACACACACACACACACACACACACAGTGTGTACATAGGAGCAACTCTGAGTTCATTTGCGAGTGATTCTCAGGATGTCAATGTTTTCGCATGTATTAATGAACCAACTCACTGCGTCTGAGAGCTGCACTGGTTAAGATTCTCATATGTGATTGATTTGACAGAAATAAGAAAAAAAAAATAGTTGTATATGAACAAGTTGTAGTTTTGTCATAACTTAAATCAGCATAATATGACTTCACACGTTTATGCACTTTATACTTTTTGTAGAAATATTTTGGGGATTTTTTTATTTTTATTTTCAGTGTAGGGCCTATTTCAGTGTAAATCTTTAAAATAACTTCCACAAGCTACACTTGTATATACATACATATATACATACATACATACATATACATATATATATATATATATATATATATATATATATATATATATATACTGTATATATATATATATTTTATTTTTTTAATTTTTAATTTATATGAATATAGTTTATATTTTTTGTTTATTATTATTATGTCTTATTCTCACCAAGGCTGCATTTATTTGATAAAAAATACAGTAAAGACAGTAATATTGTAAAATATATTTTTACAAATAAGATAAATGTTTAAACTGTACATTTAACTGTTTGATTTCATTTTAAAATGCAATTTATTCCTGTGATCAAAGCTGAATGTTCAGCATCATTACTCCAGTCTTCAGTGTCACATGATCCTTCAGAAATCATTCTAATATGATGATTTACTGCTCAAGAAACATTTCTTATGATTATCAATGTTAAAAAAAAACACGTGCTGCTTAATATTTCTGTAATGGACAGACTCCACTTAACTTTATTTTACACAAACTGAAGAATGAGTCTAAATAATTGTCTGTGGTATTTCGACAACACGCCACCGGTGCTGTTCATAGACCTTAACCTGTATTTAGGAAGATTCCTTTAGAGACAGACCACTATATCAGAGGAATTTTCAATACCACCTGTTTCAGGACACATTCGTCTTACTGTTAGACATAAATTAACGCACCATACCTTTAATATTTTATCAGCATCACTCATTTGCAAATGCAATATAACACGCCACTGACATTCCCCGCGATTTCTTTAAACACATCTGTTCCACAGTCAGTCTCTCCTGGGACGTCTAAAATCGAGATGGTTGCATTCGTGACAGTTTTCCAGTAAATCTGGTTTGTAGCCTGTCTATAAGCATTCCTCCTGTGTGTGTGTGTTCTGTTTTGACACGGCAATATCCCTCTTGACACTTTCCTAAATAAACTGTAATAGATATCATGAAAAAGCTAGCCTTCTCCTCATTCCACAGCCACAAACCATTTAGGAAGCTGTCAGCGGTCGCGCGCTTTAGCACGCCGGTTCTGCAGAGGACGCGCAAACCAAGTCTGAGCGCACATTAGCACAAAGTGCCGCGGGGTTTTGCTGTATGCTTCAATAACATGTTTCAGTGATGGAGAACAACTTCCATGGAATACTAATATCATTTTTGTGTCCACACTGGAAATTGCTGTATGGTTCACAGGCTTTTACAAGACAAGATCTGTCTGATGTGTCTTTCTGTTTGTGCTTGTGTGTAGTAATTTAAGGAAGTATTTCTATCAAAGGTTTTCTATCAAACTGATTTCAACTGAATAATGACTGTGTACTATAGACTGATAACTCTAAAGCGCTATATAAATAAAGGTGACTTGACTTGAAATATGCTGTATAGGCACTTAAACGATATTAATTATGACACGATTATGTATGGCACATAGAACACAGTTAGAAGAGATCAGAATGTTGGCAATATCATTACAGTTCAGTGTTTTAAGGAAAAACCACATCACAGAATTCATCAAATCCATTGCTTACATTTAGCACTTGTTGTATTTCTTCTGAAATTATGTCACTTCCTGGATGATGATGATGATGATGATGATGTCATTAAGGAACTGGCTTCAGTTAGTTAGGACTAGAATATTGTTGGCACCATTTCTGTCATATCACAATATTCTCATGAAAAATGGTTTGTCTGAAACATTTCAAAAGCTAATTTTCTTAATAAATTGACAGTTTTTCAAATTAGAATTTTGACATTGTTGCAGCAAATATATAAATCATCCACACACACACTTTATGATTGACTGCCTCAGCAGTGGGTACATACACAAGCCCACCGAGTTCTTATAGAGACCTTTGCTGATTCACTGGTTAAACTCTGTGCTTATCGATCACATTATACACACATACCCTGACTGGAGATAAATTATTCAGAGCTGTTAAATAGGCATTCTTAATTATTCACAAGCTGCTCTGATGTAATTAATATTGTAGAGTTGTGTGACAGTCCGACTCTTTCTTTCTTTCTTTCTTTCTTTCTTTCTTTCTTTCTTTCTTTCTTTCTTTCTTTCTTTCTTTCTTTCTTTCTTTCTTTCTTTCTTTCTTTCTTTCTTTCTTTCTTTCTTTCTTTCTTTCTTTCTTTCTTTCTTTCTTTCTTTCTTTCTTTCTTTCTTTCAACCTGCGGGTTGTATAACAAGGTTTGCATGCTGACATTGATGGAGTGTGTAGTTTGGGTCTTTGGTGGTCTTGAGGAAGGAAGAATGTGTGCAGATATACATTTATAATATTCATCAAAGAACCGGCTTCCACAAGCGGCACAACTGTTTTCAACATTGAGAATAATTACAAATGTTTCTTGAGCAGCAAATCATCATATTAGAATGATTTCAGAAGGATCATGTGACACTGAGTAATAATGACTGGAGTAATGATGCTGAAAATTCAGCTTTGCATCACAGAAATAAATTACATTTAAGATTGTATTAGAACAGAAAATGGTTATTTTAAATTGTAATAATATTTCACAATATTACACTTTTAACTATGTTTTTGATCAAATAAATGTAGGGTCTGTGAGCATATATACATGAATATATACTGAATATTTTTGCATTTTATTGTTTATACAAAAATATTGTTGACAGTATATTAAATCCAATCTTTATCCATTTTTAACTGGAGGTTTGACATATTGTATTTATTTTGTGTTTGTATATTGTGATGGCTCTTTTGATCTTTAAAGCCTAGCAACTGCATAGCAGTGATCTAAAAACACACCTTTGCAACCAAATAGCAACGTCCTGGCAACCACCAACAACACTCTGACTCTAACATCATGACCGCTTTAGAATGGCTGTTATTAATAATAACACAATAATAACAAAATGTTAATATCTAGATATTTTTACTCTCTCTTTTCTAACTGTTTGTTAACAAGAAGTGATGCATTATAGAGACTGACATCTTCGCTCGCAGTATCTGAACTTGGTGAGAAGTCTTTTTTCATGAAGTGTTCAACATTCAATTACTAAACCTCTCTGGACGAGCCGAGGGCTTCAGATCAAAAAGAAATGAAAAAGAGTGGACAAAAGAAAATGGAGAAGCCTTGGAAAAATAACAGAACACTTCAAACACAGGACCAGTTGTTCTCCTCAGAGTGTTACTAGATAAGACTGGAGATGACATGGTATAGAGCTGAGTGTGTAGACAGAACTTGTGGACATCCTTGGTGTTACAACAACGTGTTCGGTCTGTAGCGGGAAGACAGTGGCTCAGGGCCGCATGCTATTACTACAGCATTACTGGAGCTCAATCAGTATTGCATAGCACTAACAGCAACGTCATAGGTTTGATTCCCAGGGAATGAATCAACAAGTGAAATGTATGGGCCCTATTTTAACGATCTGAAACGCAAGTATCAAGTGCGAAACGCAAGTAACTTTGTGGGCGGGTCTCGGCGCTGTTGCTATTATACCGGCGGGATAAATGACTCTTGCGCCAGACGCAAATCTAAAATGGGTTGGTCTGAAGCAGCTTCATTATTCATAGGTGTGGTTTGGGCGTAACGTGAAATAAACCAATCAGAGCGTCATCTCACATTCCCATTAAGAGCTTATTCTATAGCGGATTCCTATTATACCGGCGGATTTGCCAGACACGCGCCAGGAGCGGTTCACAGCCGAGGAGACCGACGTTCTCGTCAGGGACGTAAAAGACAGACATTGTATGGGGATGGAGAAACCCACCCAAATTAACTTCGGTTAAACAGGCGTATGATCATTTGGGTAAATGTGTAAGCTAGATGTATGCTTTTATAATAATCTATCTATCTATCTATCTATCTATCTATCTATCTATCTATCTATCTATCTATCTATCTATCTATCTATCTATCTATCTATCTATCTATCTATCTATCTATCTATCGTAATAATGTATGATTTGCAAAAATGAAAACGGCTGCTTCTGTGTAGATGAGAGAATCAAAGTGCGCGTTGTGCACACGCTACATTGATTATGGTCAAGCATGCTCCCTTAAAATAGCATATGAATAACATGCGCAACGCGCCACTGACTTTAAACTAGATTTTTTCGGTTAGTGGCACAATTGTTTTCTAAACGTGCAAAATAGCATGAAGGAACGTTTGCGCCGGAACACGCCTCTTCTTTGCGCTGAACCGCCCCCGGGAGCGCAAGTGTATTTCTTAGTTAACCGACGTGCGTCTGTGGAGGGAAAAGTCCGCTGTGCACGGGTGCAAAATAGGAATGATACATGCGTCGCTGTACAAAGTCAATTGCGCTGGGTGCAAGATAGGGCCCTATACCTTAAATGCAGTGCAAGTTGCTTTGAATAAATGCATACAGGGACGTGGGAACTATATTGTGAGGGGGGGGGGGGTGTTAGTGTAGGCCTAGTAGCCTGTGTTATGTATCCTGATTGACTTTATGATTAGTTAAACCTGTTTTGCACATGCATCCCCACAGAGTTAACCATTTCAGACAGTAGGCTACCGGACAGCCTCTGTCTCGTTCACTTCAAGTCTGTGGGCGTTACGCACAGCTCAGTGTGGCCGCTCCAATTTACCTTCAATGAAATCTATGTCAAAACGCGTCAAAAGAGGCAATTCATTTACGCAGAGCAGGGTCATAAACGCGCAGAAAACGTGGCCATGTGTGTCTGGAGTTCAGCGAGCTCCACGGACCACTCCTTGAGTCTATCCACGGAGCGCTCTAAAGTCAACAGCGCTGAATGAATGATGATCTGCTTTTATGTCATTTTTCCTTTTTTATTCAGAATATTCACAAATGTGTTAGCTATGGCATGAAATATCTGATATTCCGATTGTCAAATATATGCAAGTGGAAGTGTATTGTTGTTTAAACACCTTTATAACGATCGCGTTAGTTGAGCTGTATGCGCGATGGGCGCCGCCGTGTTAATTTGTGCCGCAGACGCAGTTCAGAGAATCGGATCTGTTGGATTTACAACACGTGTAAATTTCACATTCATCCACTTCTCCCGAAATACATAAAAGTAAGTGGCTGGTGAACTGGGAGAAGAATATAGTAAACATTAAAGTTACTTACACAATGTGTATCTGATATGAATAAAACGTGTCGAATTATAATGGAAAGGATTATTATTACCTCCGAAAACAATACATTTAGAATTTGTAAAATACACACTGATGTCTATAGACATCAGTGTGTATTGTAGACATCAGTGTGTATTTTACAAATTCTAAATGTATTGTTTTTTTAGTAGCCTACTTAGGCTATGTGAATTTATATGTCTGAAACCTAAAATAAACAGTATGTGGTTGAAAACACTGAAAAGTTGTGATATATGACAGCTCTGAGCGCGCCTGTCTCTGGCTAAATTCAACATTTGAATTTAGCAGTTGATCATGTGATGCACTGACCGTTCTGATCACACCGGTGTGAAACGACCCCCCCGCCCCCCCTGTTCCAACGTCTATGAATGCATAAATGTAAAGAAATGTATATTTCTGTGTACAGTATTAGGGTTGCAAGGTATATTCAGCAGTTTGTTTATCAAGTTATTGATTTAGCATCAATAATAAGGTTTCAAAGCTAGTATTGTATCAAAATTGTGATATGGAGTTAAATCTATGGCATACCACTGTTTGAAATGTTTCATATACAGTACATGTTTCCTGTACTATTTGAAACAGTAACGGTATACACCATATACTTTGCAGTAAGCAGTATATCAAATTTAGCACATGCAATCAAAAGTAATTTCAAAGTCGTTTGTAAACCATTCCAATCAATACAACATTACGAAATGACACTCTGGAGAATGGATGTTATTAATTAACATGATTTGCCCTGGCCATGCGGTCTTGATTATGTCAGCAAAGAAGAAAAAAAAAAAGGTAAAAAGGTAGTTTGTGACGTCAGAAACACCAGCGATTACAAACAGCGTTTTTGGTTCACTGCAGTTTTACGGAGAAAATATTCAGCAATGGTGTTGACTTATGAATTTGCACATGGTTTGTATATTAAAAACACAACACAGACGTATAAACAACATTAAAAACTTGATTTTCACCACAGGGGGACTTTAAACCATGATTAAGGCTGCACACAGTTTGAGAAGCAGCGTTGTATGTGGTTAATTTAGCAATATTTATGTCTTGAAGATTTGTTATTGAGGTGAAATCTTGCTATAAGTTGGATATAATCTCATTACGTTCTCCTTCAAAAATGCCTTCTGGGAAACTCAGCACAGCTCAGAGTTTAAACTTCAAAAGTAGAGGGCAGTTTCATCTTGGTGTCTCGTACAGACACACTTGAGTGTGATGTGTCGTCGCAAACTCACGCTGTGTGGCACTGATGACGTGTGTGTTGTGTTTACTGTGCATGTGTGTCTGTTCACTGAAAGGAGCCGGAAGCTTCTGAGACGGGGTCAGAGAAAAGAAATGAGTGCATGTTTTTTTCCCCCCTTGTCCTCTTTTTAGCACTGCGATGGCCAGAAAATCTTCTTTCTTCTCCATCCAGGTGTTTTTTCTCTCTCTACTAGATCGATCTAGGGCATGATAGAGCCATCATTTATCAAAGCTGATCTTACTGGATCTTTCAAGGATAGACCGTGTTCTCACAGTTGAAGCTTTCCAGCGGCTGTATGACAATTCTCTGGCGTGCTCACCCTCAGTTGTAGGCATTCCAGGAATAATGAGCCGCTGTCACACCACATCTAATTACGGTGAGCATTCACGCTGCGTTAGGCAGTGAAAGCTGGGGTCAGGAGACCGTTGCTGCGGGCCATGCCGGCTCGATGCACCTTGCTTGCACCCGGACGCGTGAGGAAACATGCGGTTCATTCAGCAGTCTTTAATCAGCTGGTTTCTCAGAGCCTGTTCCAGAGTGTAGGAGACTTTAAGAGAATGATAGACTGTGACTAAGATTGATGATGCTGCAGAAAAGAGGGTGAATATGTTTAGAGCAAGATATTCTTATCGTCTCTGAATATGAAATTAAACAATCAAATGGGGATAGTGGATGAATGCCACCAAAATGTCCATTTTCACCCACATATTCTCATCACTGTAATGTATCAAAATCGTTTAATCGCAATTAATAGATATCTAACATAAACGTTTTTGTTTACATAATATGTGTGTGTATATATACCAACCTTCCGGTCTCTCTCTTGAATTCAACACAGAAGTGACTTAAAATGCAATTAATCGATTAATTATATTATGATGCATTTATATTAAGCCTTAAAGTTCTGCATAATTAGGGCGTGGTCACTTGAGTGACAGGTGGATTGGCGCTGATGTCTCTACTAGCCGTTTGTCTGCTTTCTTTTAGCCGTCACGTCACCTCAGCTAATCCCGACTCTTTGCCCATTTTCGGTTATCCGGGAGTGACAGGCGGTGATGCGCTGCCAAGATGGCGACGGCCGGCTCTGCCCGCTTTGGGCTTCAAAAATGCTTTTCAGAAAAGTTTGGGTGACTTTACGGACACTACGTCCATATTTTTTTTACAATCTTTGATACACACACACACACACACACACACACACACACACACACACACACACACACACACACACACACACACACACACACACACACACACACACACACACACACACACACACACATTTTCTTTTCATGGTTTCCTTTTAAACTCGAAAAGTCCATATGACTAATGTGTTAAAATGAAAGTCTTAATTAGAGTCTTAATTGCAATAGCTTTGTTTGTCCAACATTTAAGTCCTTATTTACTGAAATTTATATACTTTGCCATTTAAAATCAGGTGGATTGATAGTGCTATACATGAGAATGTCTTTACATAAATATGTGCAAGGAGACACCATAAGGAGAATTTTCCCATTACAGTAATAAGAAAGAATTTTTCAAGACATGTAAATTCCCATTCAAAGAAAACATTGAATTTTGGACGATGGAACCAGAAGTACTCATTCCTACAGCACTATATGACTGTTTTCAAACAGATTGTCCAAACACTGCCCCAGTCTGCTATTGGTTGGATGAACATATAGTCCCGCCCCAAACTCATGCCACTGGTTGAGTCTGTGTTGTATTGTTAGGCTGGTTGGTATAATCAAACAAACAGAGAAACTTTTCGGGGAAATTAACCTACAAATAGGTTACTTAAAGTAGTATTTTAATCTCATTGCTGTCTCTAAGGAAAAATTGAGTTTGTAAAGAGATTGAATTTGTAATATTTATTTACTATGAGCATATTAATGCTTCCAAAAGAGAGCAAGAGAAAGAGGGAAAATGAAAATTGTTTCTGAGAGATCAAAATGACTTATATCATGAGGTGTTTGGACTTCATGACTCACTTTTTGGAGTTTCTTTCTATGAGAAACTGTGAAATGACTATATAGATGTGTGTGTGTGCGCGTCTGCATGTGTGCCTGCGAGTATGCGATCAGCTCCAGTTGCATTGTGGGATGGTGTGGCATTAGGACTCGGAGCCGAAGTGAAGGTCACACATTTTACATTAACAGTCATCACCAAACGCTACTGATGCAAGAGAGTGTGTGTCTTTGTGTGGGTGAGTGAAAACGTCCAACTGAGTGGTGTGTGTGGGAGTGAAAGATGAGAGAAGGTAAAGTGAGAGAGAGAGAGAGAGAGAGAGAGGGTCATTGTACAACATTTCCTTGCTTTACCCAGCTGCCTTTTAAAAGCACACAGCTTTATGAGACAGTCTAGCTTGGCTCATATTTGTCGAGTTATTTAAGACGTACTCTGTGCAGGTACTTGAACCCAGGACGTATCAACTATTATTAGGGGTGGGCGATATACCGGTTTGACACGATTAACCGGTAGAAATGTGTCAACCGGTAGAGATTTTGGACCATCGTCTCTATCGTAATTATGCTGACGTGATTTTGCTGTGCTACACGGTCACGAAAGCTGATCATTTGCATGCGTTTTTAAGTATTGCGATTTAATAAATGTGATTTTAAACCGCTAAAGCACAGTAAGCAGCGAAAGACAACTCATTTCAGTATATGCGCGTGCTCTCTGACACCGTTACATCTCGGGTGTGCATTATTTTTCTAAGAATTCAGTGGCCCGGAGTCAATACGCTCTATGCACAAATGCTGCTGACGTATTTCCGGTTGAATCTCAGCTTGCATCTTTACTTCCGCATAGCGCGTTCTATAGGGAAGTGTACAACCGGCAAAACTTTCATAAAAAAAAACAAAAAACGGAGACAACGATTTTAGAAACCGATTCGCTAGTCGGATTTCACATGATATGAGAGAATACTGACCCTCAAAGTTGTCGATGTTGCTCGAAATATATAATTTAAAGCCCTTCTCTTTCTTACTCTTAGGTGTGACAGCTAACTGCCTCACAATATTGTTAACATCATTCATGTTAACCGCTGGAAGTTCTTGTAAACAGCGAGTGTAATTTACCATTATCTCCACCTAATGCAAAAACGGCTTCCGACGCAGCACCGGATGTAACTGTGCATAGAGCCTATTCCCTAAAGAAAAATACCCCTCCTCGTTTCCTCCAAAGCCACTAGATGACAAGCCTGCCACCTTTAGCCAAAAAAGTGTAACAGCTAATGCTAACGTCGGTGTGTGGTGAAGTGCTGAGTCCCAGTGAAGTGAGTCCCAGCTTAGGACCCCAGTAGTATGAATTAATATTCAAGTTGAGACAACATACTGTACTTTTGTGTTGCTTACTGTGTAGTACATTGTATCAGGCCACTCAGCAGATTTGATGCAGATGAAAAGTTGGGTACAAATTTAGTACTTTTAAAAAGCAGAATAGTTCTTGACGTTATTTCACTTGTCTTTGATATTCTGCCCATGTGTTTGGAATCTTTTTAAATCAGAATGGGTGGGGCTCCTGTGCAAACATGACCAAATGAAATTTATAATGGTAAAAATTAATTTCCTGCACTAACTAAACATTTTCGGAAGATTTCACTATATGTCCACCATCCTGAAAAACACTAGGCTATAGGCTACAAATAGATAAAAAAATCAGAAACATTCACTAAAGGGCTTGCTAACCAAGTTCAGAACATTACCGTCTGCAAGGTTTTATAAAGTTTCTCAGAATTGAGATATAAAGCAACAGCAGATGGGGGAAAAAAGTCAGAACTGTGTGATAACACGTCGCAATCACCTTCTTCCTTTTTTTATTTCGTGTCGGGAACAGTATTCCTTAGTGTAGACCTAGCCTACTACACAAACAGCATCTGCACAAAACAATGCTGCCATATAACTTAACTTGCCTGAGGTAGAGTATGGGAAATACTTTCGTTGAATTACAGTAATTTAAATAAAATAATTGTTTACAGTTACAGTACATACATGTATGGGCGGGCTGAGACAAAACGCGGAAGCGATCGTGCATATAGCCTATTATTCCGCCTACAACGGTTACCACACTTTAAAACGTTCTTCAGATGATGCATTTCAAGGCGTTTGACAGGTTTTTGTCCTTAAAACGCTATTGTGTGTGGGACTAATTTCTTGCGCATCTCATCTCAAGGCTCCGTTGCTAATTCCAAAACGTCATTTAGAGCGCAACTGAGACTTGAGCTCTGATAACAGACTAATGCAGTTATTAATGTTATTAAGTTATTAACTTTTCCATAATCACTAATGAATGCATAACACATCAAACGTTTTTTTTGTGGCAAAAAAAACCTTGAAAATAATTTAACATTACTAGCTCATTGTTTCCTATATTTATTTGCTCGGTCAGTGTCTTTATGGGTTTTAGTTCTGTAGGCTGTAAAGACCTTTAAAATAACTCAAATCATTTGGCGAAGTGATATGGAACTGTAATGCGGTCGAGACCTGCCTGGAACTACTTTAGCCTTGGGCTTCCCTAAAGAAATTACAGCACACCTTAGAACGTTCATCAACCAATCAGAATCAAGCATTCAACAGCCACGTTGTATAATTCAATTTAACATCTTACTGAAATTGTTGTTCCACCCAAATAATTTGTGTTAAAAGATTTTTCACGAGTACATTTTTAGACCGCCCTGCATGTACAACAGGATTGCATGCTTGCAATGCGCTGTCCATGCATTGGCATCTGTGTTTGCACACTTGTGGAAAAGAGTATGTTTCTGGTGTAACCTGTGACTGTCCCTTGTCATCTGCACTAGAGGAAGCTGCTTGCTGTGGGTCTCTGACTCATGAATACAGATGGCTGGCATTAAAAACTGCAGAAAGGTCTTGTAAATATTGCTGTAACGCATCTTAATTGTACAATAGAGTCAACAGCGCTGATTCCTCATCAATCTTTTAATAAAGGAAGAGTGACAGTGCTACTGCATTATACAAAGACACACACACACACACACACACACACACACACACACACACACACACACACACACACACACACACACACACACACACACACACACACACACACACACACACACACACACACACACACACACACACACGCACACATGGAATGGAAAAAAACTACAGACAGTATTTGAGACGCCCATCTGCTGTTCTATGAACAAGATGACTCAAGACTCCCCTGTTAGTTAGTGCAGTAATCAATCCCTGTTTTTGCATGACTTCAGAATACAGAATACTACAGAATACTAGTACATTCTGGTTGAGTGAACATAACTTTAATGATTGAAGCTGAAATGGCCAAACTGGTTAGCGAGTAATATTTGCTAACCAATAGGTTACTGTTTTTTTGTGATCTTTGACATTTATCTGTTTCAATTTGACCTTGTGCCTTGATGCTTTACCTCAGCCCTGCTCGTTCCCCTAGCGCTGTGATCTGTCTGTCTGACAGATGGGCTGATGACCCAGCAGTCTTTCTTCTCATCTACTTCTCCGTCCCTTGTTTCTTCACCTCATTGTGCCCATTAGACTCCAGTGGAGAGAGAGATTGGCCTGAGCATATGCTACACACACACACACACACACACACACACACACACACACACACACACACACACACACACACACACACACACACACACACACACACACGTAGACAGAATGGCCCTAATTTTAACCTGCACCAGATGCTCACCTCCTCAACTCCTTTGTAATGCAGCTTAGACAGATGTGTGTGTGTGAGAGTGTGTGTGTGTACACAAGCGATATGGACAAGATGTTGTGATATATATATATAATCATGATTAAGTCACAGAAAGGCCACAACTGAATCCAAAATTGTGTACTGTAAGTGTATGAACTACATTGCTACATTTGATTGAAGAAAGGGTCTTATATTAGTCTTATTGTTCAGTCTTTTCTTTTGGTTTGCATCAATCAGGTTTAGAATCAAATAATATGTCATTATTACACACTCCACGACCCACTCAAAGCGGTCTTACACACACACACACACACACACACACACACACACACACACACACACACACACACACACACACACACACACACACACACACACACACACACACACACACACACACACACACACACACACACACACACACACACAGTTAGGTTATTTCACAGGTTTTATCATATTGCCGTTGCTCTCTTACATGTGTTTAAACCTTATTCTAACCTTTGCCTGAGAGAATCTCTGACACTTCAAATAGTTCCTGTCAGACATGAAGGTAGTGACCTGAACTGAACATTTCTGGTGATGTCGAAAACCTTACTGAACTGTAGGTTAGACATGAAGTGTGTAATCACACACAGTTTCTGGAGCGCTGTCAGTGTGCTGTGGTATGATGGGACGCACAAAGAGAATGCCAGTCATGTGCCCCGATGCAGCCCATCTTTGTTTCTTCCTCTTTTCCTCTCTCTCTCTCTCTCTCTCCATCCTTCGCTCCATGTCTTGCCCCTGTCAGTCTGTACAGGAGATCTGAGGTGCCAGTTTTACTATTCTGTTCATTACTTCTCTCCCTCGCTGCATGTGTTTCTGTATCTCCTGTTCTGTCTCTTTGTCTCTGCTTCTCTCTCTCATGTCATCTCTGTCTTTAGAGACATCCAGACCACAGACTAGCTTCCACACTTTTTGATTGACAAGCTTGTGTTTTTCAGTAAGAGACACACTCTGAGGTTCTGCCGTCTGGGTGACACATTATGGCTGAATTTTGTCAGAGGTGCTTCATGGTTGTCATCTGTTAAAGTCGACATGCAGCCACATTCACAAACCATTTGACTTCCTCACTGTGATGAAATTCAGAATGAAACAAGACATTCAACTAGAAAAAAATAGTGTGACTAAAAGATGTGACTTAATTGAATCCCAAAAGCTTTAAGTATGTAATTTAAATTCAGTGTTGAAATACGTTATCCTACACTCTTAGAAGAAAAGATTCTATAGAACCGTAACACGTTCTGTCAGGCGCTTCATATATAGAACATTTTAGGGATAATTTTATTGATTTAGTTTAATTAATTAATTTAGTCTGAATACATTTATTTTATTTTAATTAAATTCTATGAATTAAACTTCATTTTAAAGAACTCTTTATGCCAAAAATGTTCTATATAAGGAGAAATGTCTTAAATGTTTGCATAAGTAATAAAGTATGTGTATGAGCTAAACATACTATCATTAAAGGCATAAAGGGTTCTTTAAAGGAACACGCCGACTTTTTGGGACTTTAGCTTATTCAACGTATCCCCCAGAGTTAGATAAGTCCATACATACCCTTCTCATCTCCGTGCGTGCCGTAACTCTGTGTGAAGCACCCACCGCTAGCCTAGCTTAGCACAAAGACTGGAGGTAAATGGCTCCAGCTAGCATACTGCTCCCAATAAGTGACAAAATAGCGCCAACATTTTCCTATTTACATGTTGTGATTTGTATAGTCACAGCGTGTGCAAATAACAAGGTCACATGAGACATAGCCATCTTCTAACCGTATACACACTGGGAACTATATTCTCAGAAGGCGAAGCACTGCCACTTCTGCGGAGTGATTTACTCCAACTCTCTGCTCCTCACCACGGGGCTTCTCAGGTGCTGCGAGCAAATCACTGCGCCCAAGTAGCAGTTCTTCGCCTTCAGAGAATATAGTTCCCAGTATGTATACGGTTAGAAGATGGCTGTGTCTCATGTGACCTTGTTATTTGTACACACTTGGTGCGTCAAGACAGAGTTACGGCACGCACGGAGATGAGAAGGGTATGTATGGACTTATCTAACTCTGGGGGATACGGTGAATAAGCTAAAGTCCCAAAAAGTCGGCGTGTTCCTTTAAAATGAAGTCAAGAACCCTAGGCTTCTATATAGAACCTCAATTAACCTTTTTTTTCCTAATAGTGTAACCTGGTTTAACATGCAGAAACAACTTTAATTAAGCTTTTCATATTTTAATTTCCCAGGAAATGAGGCACAACCAATGGTGTGAGTTTGGAACGGGCTATCGACAAGTCACTGTGTTTACAATAACGTTTGGTGACGCAAATAACATACTTCAGCTTAAATATCATTGGCCTTTGAGTTTTTTTTATTTTTATATGCACACAAAAGGCAATTTATTGTAAAGTTAGCTGATTGATGGAAACATTGCCTTTAAAATGCGTTTCTCTCTATTTTCTCTTTGTGTCTGTTTTCGTCCATCCTCTTTTGGCCGCACTCAACATGTTGTTTGATCAGGCTTGTTCTGATCCACTCACCCTCAGACTGACTCAACACAGGCTGTTTGAAATCTGCCAATATGGGCCGCCCTGATTACATGTGTTTGTGCTTCTGGCTGTGGGAGATTTGGAGGTGTTTGTGTGAAATGGTGTTTGTAGTCATTGTTGCGATAATGTTTGTGTACCTGCAGGTGTTGGTGTTTGTGAGTATGCCAGTTAAAAGCAATTTACTTTTGGCAATGTGACCAGGTGTGTTGCAAATGTGAGATATCGCAAAAAAAACACCTAGGTTACATTTCACCCTAAAAATCAAAATGAATATAAATTGTGTGTATATATATATACATATATATACTTTTTTTTAAAATTAAATTAAATTAATTTATTGTTAAAAATGAAAAAAATAAATAAAATTAACAATAAATTATCCATAATACATTAAAATAATTGTGTATATATACAATTATTTAAATGTATTATGGATAATTTATAGTAAAAATTTTTTTTTAAATCAGCATGTATATACATGTATAAATGCAATTTAAATATATATATATATATATATATATACACACACAATTTAATAATAATAATAATAATGATATTAATAATAATATATTTAATTAAAAAAATAAAAATGTATAATGTTAAATTTAATGTTAAATAATTAAAATAAAATAAAATAAAATAAAAGCAGTATAAGAGAAAAGCAATACATCAGTTATACTTTTATGTCTTAAAGGAGCTGTATGTAAGAAATGTATTTCAATGAATCATAAAATGGCCCTGATATGTCACTAGACATTAAGAAATCATGTTCATTTCATATACTTATATCACTGACAACAGTAGTCCGGCCAAGATATTGTCATTTAAAAAGTGAAGTTGCAGCCCTCAACTGATGTTGATGTTGATGTTGTCATCTTGTGTTTTGGCCTGATGCTCCATCCGGGATTTCGGCATCCGGGTTGCCAGCTCAGCTCTAGTTACCACAGCTACAGCTACAAACGTTCGTGCTGGATCCTGCAGCCTATCTGGCAACCTCGAGTCAGGGGGGAGGGGGAGGGGATACACCGCTCTACAGTAATTTGAAAGTGATTGCAGTACCAGTTTTGGCCACAATCTTACATATGGCTCCTTTAATGAAATTTGAAAAAAAAATATAGAAATATATTATATACACCCTAATGGTCCCAAAATGTACTTAATCTTATTTATGCAAATATTTTTGCAATATAAAATATTTAAAACATAATTTATTTCTTTTGATGTTGAGGTGAAATATGACACAGGCTTTCTCAACCGGTTCTATGAAATTCACTGCATTTTTGAAGTGATTGGGTAGATGTGATTTACATGATATAAATATATGTATTTGTTTTATTTTATTATTACAACATATGCTATCGTTTTATCAGCCTTTCTCTGTTATCTGGGTGCTGATGGAAGGCTGAAAGAAGGATGGGGAATTCCATTAATTCCAGGGTTACGTTCGCTCTTCCTCTCCACAGTGGTCCTTTAATCAGTTTCTGTCACTGCCACTAAAAGTGTCACTGTAGCGATCCTGCAAATTTACTTTAGCTCGCATCCTCCCCGTCGCCTTTCTCTCGCCCCTCAGAGGCCCTCACTCGCTCCGACAGGGGCCAAAAGAATCCTTTCAGCGCTGCATGTGCCTGTTCCCTCTCATACGCCGCTAATGGATAAAACAGCCCTCTCAGAACAGAGACAAATGGCTTTAATACACACAAACGAGGCTTGACATCTCATTAAAGTCCGCATGACTCAAAATCGACCCTATTTGCTTTCTTAATACACATTCCTGGTCTTATTGTGAGCGATTAATCAGTGCACGTTATTGTGAATAAAAAAATGTTTGTCTTCATAATCTTTTATCAAAACTTGCTGCACCACCGAAGGGGCTTTTCCTCTTCAGCTGATGATACAAATCCCTCTTATTTCTCAACCCCTCCAGCCACCAGCTCCATATGTGTTCATGTGGTAGACATAAATCAAATTAGAATTCAATTTTAAACAATTTTAGTCAAATTAATTATAATTAATTGCATATCAATTTTATTTCCATATAATAAATTCTAATAATATAATAATTTTTTTTTACTCACTTGCCTTATACGTTACACCATTCCTTTTTCACACAGTGTTAATAATCGAGAACTTTCCTGGTTCTTTATGTTGACGTTTCTGTGTGTTTCAAGTGTAGCTCAGACAGCTGAGAAACAGCCAGTCCGGTTATTAGACCTGAAATATGCCTGAGGTGAGAACGTTTTTCTGAAGCCTTTTAAGAAAAATCACAGTTATCAGCACATGTTCTGCCGGTCAATGAATTCCGTCTGGTCTTGTGTTGACAAAGTAGGGTTTGGGAATTAAAGCTTTGCCGCAAACATGGTGGGAAATTAATCGTTCGATGAAAAGTGTTGACACAAGACGCTGTCCCCTTCTAACTCTATTGGACCACAAGCCTCAGTTCAGCGTCTTTGACCATTGCGTCTCCCGTCTGATTTTAAGGACACACTACTGGCACGATCACTTGGTGCCTGTGAAATGTGTTATTTGATTGTACACTGTATAAAATTATTTTTCTAAGTTGTAAATAAAACAAAGGTAATTGGATTACATTTTACAAGACAATACTATTTCAGTCTTTCGACTTCAAAATGTCATGTTTAATTTAATGTTGCTTTTTGCAGCAAGAATCATTAAGCTGAATGGGATAGTTTAGAACAGGGCTGTCACACTCATTTTAGGTTGAGGGCCGGATGGGAAAAAATTTAACCTTGTGCTTAAATTACCTTTTTTAAACTGTAGTACGCTGATGGTTAAATTAATATGAACCATACAAACTACAAATTCATTTGCAAGAAAACTAAAAAAAACACACTGCTCTGTGAAAACTGCATTTTTACAGTGAAAGGGCTTTATTACATTTTTAAAATAATGTTTTATTTAATATTTTTTTATTAGGGAAGCCCCGATTATGATTATTCATGGCTGAATTTTTTACAAGCATTTTGGCCGATTCTGAAAACGGTTGCCGTTAAAAAAAACAAAAAATGTTTAAGCAAATTTATTTGTTGTTTATTTGCTCTATAACAGGCCAAAAATGATCATGATGCAAACACGATGCTACACACATGTAGCATGAGCAGTTATTTTATTTTTTAATTACATTGTATAACTTCAAGATTTAAAGCTAAAACAGAATGGTCCGACTTTTGTTTTGTGAAATTGTGCTATAATAATGCTGGAAGACAAACCTGCACAAAACAAAAAATAGCATGGACTGAATGAAAATGCGAATTCACTCCCTGACAGTAGGTGGCGCTTATGAAACAGCAGCGGTTTCTTTGGATACCGCTGAACACGAAGCAGCTCTATGCTTATAAAAAAAACCTTTATATGGTGGTAAGAGGACAAGAAAATGCTATCGAAACTATTCTGAAAACAGTTCCCTATTAGATACATTTATATAAACCCCTACCCCCAGTTTGTGCTCTGCTTTGCTCTGTGTTCTATCCATCTATACATCTATCTAGCGTTCTAGCGTTCTTTCGTTTTATCTAAGAACGATACATAGATAGTGTCCTTGCCTGTGTTAACGTCCTGTTTACAGGCTTTGTAATATTCCCACACAAATGACATTTTGGGAAATGACTGCAAAGCCGTTTGTGTGCAAGTCCAGAACAGAGATCGACCAAAATAAAACTTAAAAGCGTTCCAATTAATGGCTGGTTGACCGGTGCATCTCTATTTTCTATTGTTGTTCAGGTCATCCCCCAGGACGAGTTGGACACCGTCGTGGGCCGTTTGTTTGACACCCCTGGTTTAGAAGAATGTTTCGACTGTTTTTGTCCAACGAGTGACATTTTTTGACAACATTTTGTACAATTTTGTACAATTGAGTGAAAGTCAATTGGACTAAATTAAATGTTTTGTTATGATTCTAATTATCTTTCAAACTAAATATCTTTTATACAGGTTTAGAACAGCATGAAGGTGACTAAATGAACTTTAATTATGAAGATTGCAATCAAAATACACTGTCTTCTCTGATCTGAGGGATCACGTCAGTGTGAACGGGCCATGCACACATACAATACAGGCGCTTATAAGCCCTGGCATGCTCACCCGCGGGCAGCACTCAACCCTGCTCTCGCTGCCAGAGATGTTTGTCTGATGAGATGCCGTCTGCCCTAGTGCTCGTTTTTGCCAATAGTCGTGTTTGTCAGAGGGATGATCTGTATTGAGCCACAGTGAAAGCTATCAGCTCCTCACACAACAAGGAAACACTCAATAAAACACCTTGACACACCTAACACTGTCAGATTAGCCTCTGCTGGCCAGTCTCTCTCTCTCTCTCTCTCTCTCTCTCAAGGATCTTATTTATTCTTACAAAACATGCCGTTAAGCGCCTTGAGGATGAATAATTCTCTCGGGACAGTGGGAGATGCAGGACAGATGAATAAGTGTGTGACTCCGGGGTGTGAGTGAAACAGTAGATCTGGTGAAGCTCCTCAGCAGGAGTGTTTCAGCTATGATTTATGTGTAGAGCGCATGCATGAAGAATAGCGAGACAGAGGAGGAGATGCTCTAGAAAACTTTCAGCACCAGTTGAAGCTGGTCAGAAGGGGTGCAGAAATATTCCCAGAGGACTGTGGGTGCAGGTGGAGCAAACAGCAGCTCATCATCAATTACACCTGCAGTTTTTTACATCTGCCCTAATTTGCTTGGTGTAATCTCCGCTGCGTTTTTCATCCTGTTGTTTGGGGCACGGGTTTTCATACACTTGATATTCATTTTTATAGTTATATAGCTAAACTATTGCTAAAATGTTAGCAAATATAGCTAAAAAATGTTTATATTAAAGGGTTCCTGTATGTAAAATAAGTATCTGATATCCCCAGAGTGTGTATGTGAAGCTTAGCTCAAAATACCCCACAGATATTTTTTATAGCATGTTAAAATTGGCACTTTCTGAGGGTGAGCAAAAATGCGCCTTTTTGTGTGTGTGTCCCTTTAAATGCAAATGAGCTGCTGCTCCCGGCACAGTGGGCGGAGCTTCAAGAACTTGTGTGTTTGTTAGCAGCTCCGATTACCTCACGCAGACAAGCACTAAAATGTTTAAATTGAAGTCGGACAAAGATGGAGAGACTCAAGAAGTGACAACATGTAGAATGCAACAGGACATTTCTGAATGGTAAGCTGATAAATTGATGTAGCAGAGTTAACTATCTTGTAGTCAATTATTAGCATATTCTGTCATGCTAATCTATAAATCGTGTTCCTGGGGCGGGGTTTATGTAAATTTTAGGGTCAGTGATGTCACTAACCCGGGAGGAATGTCGAGTAGTCCCTACCAGCCGTTTGTTGTAGTCCTTAAAAAGCAATTTCTTTAAAAGCAAATATCTCCCTTTGCTTTGAACTTTAAGAATTGAAACTTTGCAGATGTTGTTTATGCTCCAACAGCAACATTACACACTAACTGAAGTTAGAAAAGTGAAATCATAATCAACCACCCCTTTAATGCTCAAACTCACAATTTGCAAGACAAGAAATGGTTGGTATACTAGTAAAATGACACAGGGAAAGTAAAAAAAAAAAAAAAAAAAAACATTAAAATAAGTATTTCAAGTGGATCAACATTTTTAGAACGGCTTCTTACGAGATGTCTGTACATACTTCCCTTTAAGACCACGTCCAGTTTTATTATCTAAAACCCTGTGATTTCATTTTCATGTCTGCTATAGTTTTTGCTCTTGCTTATGTCACCCTCTCTCTGTATTGTTACTCTCTGTGTGTGTGGAGGTTTGGATGGCTGTGTTCATTTATTTGTGTGTGTGTGTGTGTGTGTGTGTGTGTCTCATATTGATTTGTTTTTATATTCCATCTCTCTATGCCGCTCTCCATTTGTTTTGTTTCTTTCCGCCCCCCTCCGGCGTGTTCCCCTCTGCTGGCTTGAGACTAGTTTGATAACTCACAGAGAGAACCTTGTTTGCTTCAGATTTAGATGGATGGTTGTATGGGCGAACGGATGGATGGATGGACAGAGCTGAGAGGAGAAAAAGGCAAAAAGAGGGAGATGTTTGAAAAGTTGCTTGTTGTTGGGTGACAGCATGGCCACACAATTCACCAGTGTGCGCTGTGGGTTACCATCACATTTACCTATTAGAGGAGGAACGCTTCACCACATTTTGCTTTATGCAGCTCATCTCTGAAAATGTATATTTCATAGATTCTTTCTTAGGTAGGTTCTATCTTTCTACTGTTCTATCTATCTAAGAATGATACACAAATAGATAGCATCTATCTATCTATCTATCTATCTATCTATCTATCTATCTATCTATCTATCTATCTATCTATCTATCTATCTATCTATCTATCTATCTATCTCTGTCTGTCTGTCTGTCTGTCTGTCTGTCTGTCTGTCTGTCTATCTATCTATCTATCGCTCTATCTATCGTTCTATCTCTCGGTCTATCTAGCATTCTATCTATCTATCTATCTATCTATCTATCTATCTATCTATCTATCTATCTATCTATCTATCTATCTATCTATCTCTGTCTGTCTGTCTGTCTATCTATCTATCTATCTATCTATCTATCTATCTATCTATCTATCTATCTATCTATCTATCTATCTATCTATCTATCTATCTATCTATCTATCTATCTATCTATCTATGTCTGTCTGTCTATCTATCGTTCTATCTATCGTTCTATCTCTCGGTCTATCTAGCATTCTATCTATCTATCTATCTATCTATCTATCTATCTATCTATCTATCTATCTATCTATCTATCTATCTATCTATCTATCTATCTATCTATCTATCTATCTATCTATCTATCTATCTATCCCTGTCTGTCTGTCTATCTATCGTTCTATCTATCGTTCTATCTCTCGGTCTATCTAGCATTCTATCTATCTATCCCTGTCTGTCTGTCTGTCTATCTATCTATCTATCTATCTATCTATCTATCTATCTATCTATCTATCTATCTATCTATCTATCTATCTATCTATCTATCTATCTATCTATCTATCTATCTATCTATCTATCTATCTATCTATCGCTCTATCTATCTATCTATCTATCGTTCTATCTCTCGGTCTATCTATCTATCTATCTATGTCTGTCTGTCTGTCTGTCTGTCTGTCTGTCTATCTATCGCTCTATCTCTCGGGTCTATCTAGCATTCTATCTATCTATCTATCTATCTATCTATCTATCTATCTATTGTTCTATCGTTCTATCTATCGTTCTAACTATCGTTCTATCTATCGTTCTAACTATCGTTCTATCTATCGTTCTATATCTCGGTCTATGTAGCCATCTATCATTTTATCATTCTGTCTATCGTTCTATCCATCTATCTGTAATGCCTATAAACATATAAACTTTTCAAACTTTTAACCTAGAAACAAGGCTAGATAGATGTGATATTGATAAAAACATAAAAAAGCTGTAGATAGTGTTGTTGATCAGAATCTAAGAAAGAACTCGTCTAGACTAGACTGAGGTTGCTACGGTTCTCTGTGATATTTATTTCCTCAATAGCTGACCCAGAGCGATTCCTGTTGCCGAGCGACTGCCGCCGAATACTGATGTGAAGATGTGGATTGTCTTCATCCCATGATGCACTGGGTCAGTGTGACATTGATAGATGTTGACCCGGCTGCAGAGTTAAAGAGCTCATCCCTGACGCTGGGCGTTCTTTCCCGCTGAGGAGGAGAGTGTCCAACAATCTGGGTCTTAGACAGACACACACGCACACACACACACACACACACACCTGCTGAGAGGGCAAGTGGTTTGTGAGGTTCAGTCATCCTCACATTATGTGGTGTACCTGCAGCTGTTAACTCACAGACCTCACGCACACAAACACTCCTCACACTTAACGGATCAATAATAATCACATCATGGAGAAATTCATTGGCTCTGTCTTTGAGAAGACATCTCTATTGACCATGCTGTTATTTTCTCTTACACACAACCATACAGGCACATTGATATTCACATCACTATTATCTTGCCGCTCAAAAAAGCCTATCTGTATTGTGAGGGTTGTTTTGAAATAGTGTGAAGGTTACGTGCTATTTTGGTTTAAGATGATCAATTAATTTGACTAATGAATTTCCATTACATTAACAGCATAATTATCACAAAATTTTAAGGCAGCATCTCGTTACCCAAAGTTTGTATTTTAAAACAGTATTATTTGTATTCTATTACAGTATTAGTATTAGCTTTTATTTGATTGAATTTTTTATTGAAATATTCAGTTAGTTGCCTGTAGACGACATTTACATTTTTATGTGTGTTCACACTTGTAGTTCGGTTCACTTGGTTCGTTTGGTCGGACCAAAAAACAAACAAATATTTAGTCCTGGTCTGATTAGCGTTCATATTGGCATTTTTAACACCGAACCAAAGATACCGAACCTGATTGGTCGGCTTTTATGACGTTTATTTCGAGGCGGAACTTACCGAACATCCAAAACAACACTGGTTCATCGTCCAATTCCAGACCGATTCACTAATGAATCATTCAGACCAATTTGGAACTGGTTTGAATAATTCTTTGAAAAGATTCGACTTAAAAGAACTATTTCCTTAGTCAAATAACCTTAGTCAGGTTAGACACCATTTTAAATTTAACGTGGATGAAAACAAGGCTGTGAGGGATAGACTTACACTCTTTACGATGGCACGCACTGTATAAAGGTCATAGATTGCATAATTTTGCAAAAAATGTTTTATGGAGTTTTTGCCTACTGATCGGTAAGACATTTCGTCAGCTGAACAATTGGTAGCTTTAACAGTACAATCCATTGAACGAACTGTAATTCTGTCCCTCACAGGCTAATTTTCATTCCTGTCAAAAATAAAATATGGCGCTACCCTGACTAAGGTCTATTTTTCATCACTATAAGTTGTGAGCAAGCTTTACTCTACACAAGAGTAATATTTAGCCAATGAAATATATTGTAGCAGAGCATAACTATAAAAATGTGCTCATTATAGAAATTTCAATGACTTTTCTAGGCCTGAAAAAACACAATTTTTAAATTCCTTGATATTCCCATGTTGTGTATAACGGTGGAAACGCACAATGAGAGTTATCTTTGAGAAATGTAATGCATAGAATTGCTAAGTTAAGAGTGTTTTTTGTATGACAGCCGTTGTCTTCTGCTGGTTGTTAGCGGTGTTAGCATGAGCGCGGGCCTCATTGTCCCGCTAATGAGTGTCATTAATTTTGGCATGGCGACTGGCCTGTGATGCCCTGACCACACCATTACACTCACAAATAAAAGCTCTGACAATTTCCACACATTTCTAAACACGTCCTGTATTGCCTCGCAGCTCTTCCTGTCCCAGACTCCCTTTTAAATGCTAATAAGGGACTCAGACTCATAATTTACAGTGTGTAGGCTGTCGTGGTACATGCGTTCCTCTCCACAATCAAAGCACTCGCTGGGCAGTGTCCGCTGGGCTCGGCTGCCCGCAGTGCTGGCTTGTGTTCCCGAGGGCCCAGAGTTTGAAATCTTTTCAGCGAATGAAGTGAAACCTACCGCATCCAGCTTGCAAACTCTCTTAGGAAAGATTCAAATGGTTCTTGAGTGCACATCTGACTCATGGAACATAAGGATATCATGGGAAAATTTTCGTATTGTTTTGTCCAATTCAGTGCGCTTAGGCCACTTATGCTTTTCTATGAATAAACATATAAAGAAGGTCATATCTCATAACAAGTCATTTTTTCCTCCTTGATGTACACTTATAACATGTATTGATGTCAGAACCATTACAGTTCAGGATAGGTTACGAGATGTTCTTGCAGTGGTCTGGGTCTGACCTAAAGGAAGCATTTCAGTGTTTTTATTGATTTATTCCTGAAAATTTGTCACATCCGCCAGCTGGAGTGCCCATGATCGCCACCAGAGGGCACTCCTCCCATCTCCTTTGCTTTCCTATCATGAACTGCATTTCCCATAACCCATTGCTTTGACTTGTGTTTGACTACTTCCACCTGTGTGTCATTATCTGTTTAATGTCTGCCAATTTAAGCCCTGTATTTTCACTCATTCTTTACAAAGTCTTGTAAGTGTTACACTGCATTTCTGAGCGATCTCCCTCTAGTTACCTGTGTTTTGGTTTTGACTTTCAGCCTGGTTTCCTGGATTTCCTTGTTTTCCTGCCCTGTTGTTTTTTTTTCTTTTCTTTTCCTGTGGATTATCTGCCCTGTTTTTGACCTATTGCGTGTTTTTTCAAAAATATGATTCTGGATTGCCCCAATAAAGCTGCATTTGGATCGTCGACCTGTGTTTCAGAGCAGTTTTGTTGCAAATGTCAGTTACAGAGCAATTATTATTAGCCCAATATAATTTATATGGTGTGAAAAAAGTATTCACACAATGTTAATAATAGTTATTATTATTATTAACAATAATATATATTTTAAGGCCAATATTATTTATATTGTTTGAAAAAAGTATATAATAATAATAATAGTAATAATAAAACTGTTTTATATTTGCTCTATCTATTAGAGGTGTAACAATACATCATGTCACAATATATTGCAATGCATCAATATGTATCGTGGATAGTGACAATATGTACTCTGTATAATTCACCCAAAATTAAAATTTCTCTGTAAAAAAAAAAAAAAAAAGTTTACAGAGTTTAAGTGTCAATACTACATTAAACTACTATATATAATGTTGAATATAATTTATAATAATGCAATGGGGGGAATATTTGTGGGTCCTGATAATGGCAAATGTTACCAGTAAAAAGTGGCCTATATTATTTTAAATATATCTAGTCAGTGATTCAAGCATATTCGTCTACAATAATTCTGTATTTTCATCTTCAGAATCATCAATATTTTTATTCTGGTGTCACCATTGTCCTGTGCATTGGGTTACCAGCACCAAGTCCAAGCCTATTCATTTACACACACAATGTAATGTCAAATTTAGCATTTTAATCAACAGTGTATTTTTTGTAAACCTTTTACCATGTCTTGGAGTATCGCAGTAATATCGTATCGTGAGTTCAGTATCGTGATAAGTATCGAATCGTGACATGATATTGTTACACCCCTTCTATCTATTTGTACATTAATCATTTAAATGTATTTAAACAATTTAATGACTATAAGTGAATATTTTTGCTTGCAAATTGCGCATGTGCTGTATTTCTTTAAAATAAATGCTATTGGGCTTTATTTAGTTTAGCAATTTTCAATTGTGGCTTAAGTGTCCAAATATATTTTTTGGGGTCACTGTATGTGAGAGAGGATAAATGTATCTTGCTACTCACTTAAATAATAATTTAAGTTAGTAGCATCACTAGTTTTAGTTAGTTGGTCTCCAACACAGCATATCAACGTCACCAGAAGTTGTAGAATGAAGTGAAAATGTTCTAGGATAATCTGACTTTCTCTCCGTCCTTCAGCTCCTGCGAACGCTCAGATTGTGCATTCTGGGCAGGCGTGTGTGGTGAAGGAGGACAACATCAGTGAACGGATCTACACCATCCGAGAGGGGGACACGTTAGTTCTGCAGTGCCTGGTCAAAGGACACCCACGGCCTCAGGTGAACACAAACACACATTCACACCACACACTGCACTCACAGGTACACATATGGGTCCAAATTGACCTTTTTGCCGCAACTTCCCATGGCAAGGGAATTTACTGGACAAATATATTGTTATCAGCCAAGACACTTTTGTCATTTTGTCCAGTGGGCTTATTTAGTTCTTTAGATTTTTTTGTCAGGGCTTTTATTTAGTAATATATTGGCAGTGAATTGCCGATTCTGTTTTGAAGTCCACAAGAGTGCATCCATCCATGATAAAAGTGCTCCACACGGCTCTGGGCGGTTAATAAAGGCCTTCTGAAGCGAAGCGATGAGTTTGTGTAAGAAAATATTCATATTTAACATGTTACAAAGTCAAATTCTAGCTTCCAGCCAAACTTACGCACCTGATGACGTCGGAACATACGACTTCATGACTTCACACCTTATGACTTCAAAACATAAACGGCCATTCACTGCCATTATAAAGCTTGGAAGAGCCAGGACATTTTTTAATGTAACTCTGATTGTATTCGTCTGAAAGAAGAAAGTCACATACACCTAGGATGACTTGAGGGTGAGTAAATCATGGGCTAATTTTCATTTTTGGGTGAACTATCCCTTTAAAGACACAGCATGATTTTGTTCGTCATATTTTTGGTAGATTAACGTGAGGAACATTCATCATATTTGTCGACACACAGAGTGTGATTTAAATTGTATTTTTTATAATATACTGTAATACTTTTATTAAGTTATATATAATTAACATTTTTCTGTAGCTCTATATATAAACACTACACTTTTTGTGCGTATGCATGTCAATCACCTGATAAAACTTGACGTTTTTGTGTGTGGATCTTTTATTGGCATGTGAGTGTGTGTTATATAAGGTAAGGGTGAGCTGATGACAGTACGAGGTGTGAAGAGCGTGGCTCCACAGGCACTCTGTCCTCTGCCATCAGATCACTTATTAAAGACCCTCATACACACACACACATCCTTCCAACGACCTGTCTACATATATTAGTGGTCCTGGTTGCATCAGAAGAAAACCCGACCTGATCTGAATTCCATCAGTTTTCCCTTCCGAAGTCCTGAGAACGAGTGCACGGAAGAAAGAAGTCGCTATCCCATAACGTGATCCACGATTTCCATTAGAAATGTCAGGACATTGTGATGACAACAGGCTGAATATAGGAGCGTAATATAGAGTGTGAATATAGTCACAGTGTCTGAATATAAACTAATGAGGATATTACTGCATATACTGTCGGATGTTATTGCCTGTGGTGCCGGGCCTTCACGGGTCACTAGACAATGTGTGTGTGTGTTTCTGGCTCTAGATATTTGTGCCTGCATTTTGTTTGTCTTTACGGCTCATGCATGGAATGTATATTGGTGTATTTTGCTCTTCGTTTTGAAGTGTAGTAGTTTATATTCAGGTCAAAGTGTGTTTGCCATCTGAATATACACTGTATGTTTGTAGAAAGACAAGTGATAGATTGTCAGTTTGGTATGTTTGTGTAACACGTATGGTCTGATTTCAATATCGGACGAGACGCTTTCCTTAAATTTACACATTGGAACTGTATACAAACGAGTATACCGGTCTAAAAGGAGTATGTTTAGCCAATCTTGAACACCAAAAATAAGTAGCATCACATTTGTATTTAGTTTTATTTATGTTAGAGTTTATAGGTACACTACCATTCAAAAGTGAGGTCAATAAGATTCATTTTTTTTAAAGAAATTTTGTATTTTTATTCAGAAAGGACACTACAGACTTTTATAATGTTACAAAAGATTTCAAATAAATGTTGTTCTTTTGATCTCATCAAAGAATCCAGATTTTTTTTTAAATCATGGTTTCAACAAAAATATTAAGCTGTTTTCAACATTGATAATAATCAGAAATGTTTCCTGAGCAGCAAATCAGCATATTAGGAATAAATTACATTTGAAAATATTTTGAAATTGGAAGCAGTTATTTTATAAAGCAATAATATTTCACATTATTACAGCTTTTACTATATTTCTGATCTAATAAACGCAGCCTTGGTGGCGTTTCATATTTTTGTGGAAACTGTAAAAACATTTTTTTTTTACATGATTCTTTGATGAATAGAATGTTCAAAAAAGCTTTTTTTTTATTTTATTTTTTTTATAGCAATCTTTTGTAGCATTATAAATGTCTTTACTATTAATTTTGATAAATTGAATATATCATTGCTGAACAAAAGTATTAATGTCTTTCGAAAAAAATCATACTGAGCCTACATTTGAACAGAAGTGTATATTTACATTACATTTACATTTAATCATTTATCAGATGCTTTTGTCCAAAGTGAACCAACAAAAAAGCAACAATATGTAAGTTCTGTAACAAATCCCAGTTAGTCCAGCACAGCATACATAGCAATATTTTTTATTTTATATTTTTATTTTATTTTGCTGTTTGAATTTAAATAGGCAAATGAGTCTTTGATGGGATTATTATGTTTCTAGTATGTTATAGGTTTGGCAACAGTTATTTTAAGCCTAATTGAAGTGTGTAGCTTTTCACCAAAAATTGATGCACCTCTTGATGGAAATAACATCACAACCTTTATTTTCCATCAAGAGGTGCATACATTTTTGGTCAAGAACTTGTATTTATAATGCAAGTGTCGAGGACTCTGTAAACTCTCCTCCAGCACATCCCAAAGACTTTCAATGAATTTATGGTCTGGACTCAGAGGAGCATCAGTTCATGTGTGGAAATGATTCTTCTTGCTCCTCACAACCATTCTTTCACAGTTTAAGCCTGATGAATCTTGACATTATCATCCTGGAATATGGCCATGATGAAAGCTACACACTCCATCTATTAGGGTTAGAAGAACTGTTGCCAAACATATAACATGCTAGAAACATAATAATCACTGCAATAATGATCCAGTCATAGACTCTTAAGCATTTGCATATTTAAATCCAAACAGCAACTTTTTGGGGGGCTGGGCAGTGTATAAAACATGGATAGAATAGAAAGTGTTAGTATTAATGGGTCAAGTGCTGGTGAAAAAGATGCGTTTCTTGAAAATGGCTAAAGACTCAGCTGCTCGGGTTGAGTAATGCAGGTCATTCCACCAGCAGGGAACAGTCCAGGTAAAGGTCAGAGAAAGTGATTTTGTGTCTCTTTGGGATGTCACCACAAGTCGCCGTTCACCTGCAGAACACAAGCTTCTGGAGTAGTGAGTTCAGGGGTGCAGAGCCAGTGGTTGTTATATATTGTGCATTATACTGTGCTTTTTGTTGTTGTTTTACAATTGTATGATTGGAGGGACAGTTTTCTTCATTCCAAACACAAGACATGAGCCTACCCAAATCAGCCCCGTTGACTCAAGCACATTCACTGCGGTGTGTTCAGTGTAGATGGTGACTGTGGTGGTGGGGACACTGGGTTCTGGTGTGTGTGCTGCATCCCAAAGGGAGTGTTGAGTTCCTCTCTGCATTGGCATTCTGCAGCGTGTCTAAAAACACGATACTGCTTTACCCCCTCCCTCCCCCATGACTTTTTCTACCACATCATGTTTTTTTCCTCTGTGTGATTAACAGAGAGTCAGTAAAGGTCAGCCGTCTTCAAAATGATAGTGTGCTTCCCTGTCAGGGACCAGTCGCATATCCACTGCTCTATGAACCCATTTGTTGTTTTTAATCCACTTATGAGCTGAAAATATGACAGAAATCTTTCTTTCTTGAATCTACTGTATATTGTAAAGGTGGACAATGAACTTGCTTATATAGTATGTGGGCTCTTCTTCAGTTAGCTGCACTTTTGGGTGTATTTATACTTAGTTATTTCATGCATTTTGTTAGATTGTATTGTGTATGCACTTTCTCTTTTCATTTGACTATATACTGTACCATTCAACCCACTAGCCATTTGGCCTCTGTGACATTTATGTTATGCAAGGACGCATAAAATTGATCAAAAGTGCCGTTAAAGACATTAAATTTTACAAATTATTTCTATTTCGAATAAATGTTGTTCTTTTGAACTTTCTATTTCTTAAGTTAATTTTCAACATTGATAACAATAATAATACATGTTTCTTGAGCAGCAAATCAGCATTTTAGAATGATTTCTGAAGGATCATGTGACACTGAAGACTGGAGGACTTTTAAAATATATTAAAATAGAAAAAAGTTGTTTTAAATAGAAATAATACTTGTTTTTAACCAAATACTGTAAATGCAGCCTTGGTGAGTAATAAGAGGCTTCTTTCAAAAACATAAATAAAACCCAAACTTTTGAATATTTCTTTACAGAAATGATAATTCATGATGTGACCAAGTGTAAATACCCATTTGAGTATATGAATCTGTAATGAAACATTTATTATATTGTGTGTGAAGGATATTTCTCATTTTTGGAAAAATATGGGATAAGCCTAATGCAACAGGTTAGCTTTCTGTCTTAATGATAGCAGCATATAGGTAGAAATAAAAACTAACAGTGAAAAACAAAAAAAATAATAGTTGACATCCTTGAGTTCAAAAGTCTTGATTTGCTCTCCATTTAATCACATTGCAGTCTAGAAGAAACAACGGAGATATAAGAGGGATTTTTCTCTCATATACCCCCCAATGTCTAAATCAGGCCTGATTCAGCTGTATTCACCTTAATGTTCAAGACACAGATGGCTTAGTACGCTTGCAACAGAAGAGCAGTGAGAGCGAGCAGCAGTGATTGTGTTTAAGGTCATTGGGAAGGTCTAGTGCATGGTGTTTGAGATATAGCTGCTTCACACAACTCGCACTTCACATCCTATAGCATTTCTGTCACATGGACATCAGTGGCTAAATGCACAGCCTTTAGTAACACAATAGCAGTCTAAATGGCCTTTCTGAAAGAGATCCCACTCCGCGCATTATTTATTCATACTGCTGCTCACTGCAACCTTGGGGGAGAGAGAGCGAGAGAGAGAACAAAGAAAAACAAAAAAGAGTGGTGGAGAAGTTTGAGATGAGGGGAGTAGAAAGAGGGGTCGGATGGGTTTGGTTTCTGTCCTTGAGAGTGCAGTGGAGAAGAATCGATACAGTTCTGAAAACAGAAAGATCAGATGTTAAAAAAAATCACTCTACACACACACTGATCAAGACACACAAGGTCATGCGACAACAGAGAGACGGAGAGGAGAAAACATGGACGCACAGATGAAGTGCTACGAATCAGGGCCGAAGCAACTAATTGAACTCTCCATACTTTTAAAAAGTTCATCTTCTCTGCCACTTTTTTTGAAAAGTAATATTACATTTTAAACATCTATTAGATTTATCATTGAAATCATGGAAGTTGGGGCGGGACATATCAATGGACTTACCTCTTTTATATCCATCCATCCATCCATCCATCCATCCATCCATCCATCCATCCATCCATCCATCCATCCATCCATCCATCCATCCATCCATCCATCCATCCATCCATCCATCCATCCATCCATCCATCCATCCATCCATCCATCCATCCATCCATCCATCCATCCATCCATCCATCCATCCTTCCTTCTGTCCATCCTGTAGACATTTTTCAAAACGTATAGTAAAACAATGTTTATTTAGTTTGTCTTGACAATTTTATTGCTAATAAGGTTATGTGAACTTTATAAAATGTGAGATTCTTTGAATTTCTGCATCATGTTTGTACTTCTGCAATTCTAATCCTGGAATTGAGTCAGTGCTAGTGATTATTTTAGTTTAAGGCAGCAGATATATATTTATACATTTATACTACTTTTTTTTATAACTGTATAGTAGGGCTGTCACAATATTAGATTTTTCCTTACACAGTTATCATGGCCAAAATAATTCACAATAACAATATATAGCGATATCTATAGAAATAAAAAAAACAACAAAAAAAACAAAACATTGCTAGTCAAATAGAAATTAAAAATAAATTATACTATGTTATAGTATTATGTATTCATAAAAGCGGTGCTGATTAGCATTGCATTATAAATATACATTATACTCATGAAAATGCCCGAGATGGCTTGAAGAAAACAGATAAACCATACACTGTCACAATGGTGTGTTAATTCTCTTCATGTTTAATCAGTCAAAACGTCTCTATCTGCGTTTTATTTAGCTTAGTTTATTTATTTAGAGTCTCAGTTGTGGACTTTCTGCGTGAAGGCGCCCTTCGACGTCGTGTATGAATGAAACATAAATTACAAATGAGAGTGTAGCGCTCTATAATGCTCACATCATCCTATTTTGGGTAATAATAGGAAAAAAATACTGATCTCTAAACATATTTGAAGTAAACATGATAATCCATATGTTTTTATCTGAATGACCACACTTTTGGACTTAAAGGGTAACTAAACCCTAAACCAACTTTTTTTAGTTAATGGTCTGTAAGAATGGGGCTTTAATAGTGCTGTTCATTGATTCAAGTAGTTTTTTTGACATTTGTGTTTAAAGTGTTTTAATTTTACAAAATATGGTGTAAAAACATCTGAGTGCTGCCCTCTTCAGGTTGAACAGTGGCTACTGCAGTTGAATTTTCCTATTGGAAGTTGTGGTACCCTCTGACATCAGAGGGTACCAGCTAACCACGCCCTTGCCTGCAGAGAGATAAGTCACAGATGCACGCCCCCTCTCCACTGGGCTCTGCCTACTTTTCCAGCATTTTTCAAATATTGCCAGTGGGTGGAGTCAGGCTCTGACCAGGGGTTTAGTTACCCTTTAAAGCCTAGAGGGACTGCAAAATATATTTAAACACAGAAAGGCGTAAGCAGTTAACAGGTTAATGCAGCATTTCCCTTTTCAGGACTAGCAAAATAATGACAACTTGTCCAAATCTGCTAGATAACGGAGGCGGAGGTGGGTGAACAGGTTGGTGGTTTTGCCCCCTTTTGCGCTCACTGTTGATCGGCAAGTCCTGGAGACTGGGGTGATTAACGAGTCATTTTTGTGGAATCCAAAGAACTTCCACTCTGGTGAGTGTCTCGTCTGCCATATCCTTCGAGTCGACGACGTGGTTTTACGCGGCAGTAGGAGCTGCGTGCTGCGACTGCTTGGCTGTGTCCGAAATCAGATACTCTATTGAGTAATACCTTCATAACCACTAAAAAAGGACATTCTAAATAGTGTGAATGTGTGTAGTATGTTTGTAATTTGGACGTACTACATCATTATCATGTGACCTACCAGCGTCAGTTGCGTCGCTTCACTGCCATTCACAAATCCTCTCCTGTGGCCTCATAGGATAGTAAAGTGTACTGTGAATTCAGACACACTTCTTTTGTCACACACTGTTTTTCGCCTATACTAAATAGTAGGGAAGTATGCGATTTCGGGTGCAGCCATAGTGTTTTATAACAGGTGGCAATCAGCGTTAAGGTGCAGTCTCGCCAGATACTGGCGCTGGATCATTTTCATGCTATATTATTGTATGTGTATTATTCATTTGAAACATTACGGTTATCACCAATACTGGTATATCGCGACACCCCTAAGGCTACGTTCACACTGCAGGGCTTAATGCTCAATTCCGATTTTTTTATTTTTTTTATTTTTTTGCAAGGCCGTTCACATTTCCAATTAAATGCGACCTTTTGTGATCTCCTGTGTGAACGTGAAATGACCCAGAAGTGACCCGCATGCGCAGAAGAGTACTCAACGGTCAACGACGTCACTTGTTGTTTGCGGAAGTAGCTAAACTTTAACTGTGATTCTCACACACACACACACACACACACACACACACACACACACACACACACACACACACACACACACACACACACACACACACACACACACACACACACACACACACACACACACACACACACACACACAAGCGCGCGCAGCGACCGTTACACAAGATCCAGACAGCAGCCGCTGACCTATCTAATATCAGATTCAGCACAAATAAGTTAACATGACGTATATATAATGGCCGTGGACTTTTATTTATTTTTAATTAACGGGCTCGTCGAGGTCGACCCGTTCGGCAGATTTACCTCAGCTCGATGAATATGCAGTCCGTTTTCAAACCGACGACTACTTCAACGCAGAATTATGACGTTTTTCGCGTATCAATGACGTGCGGGTCGGATACATGCGACCTGGCCGTTCAGACTGAAGTCGCATTTCAAAAGATCGGATATGTATCGGATTTGGGACCACATACCCAAGTGGCCTGGGTCGCATTTGAAAAGATCGGATCTGTGTCGTTCAGACTGTCATGAAAAGATCAGATACAGGTCGCATAGGGGCAAAAAAATCGGAATTGGGTCGTTTCAGCCTGAAGTGTGAACGTAGCCTAATTAACACGATAACGATATTTAATTTTTTAAGTATCACGGTTATCGTCACTACCGGTATATTGTGACACCCTTACCGTATAGAAGAAGATATTCTAAAAAATTACACATATTAAACACCCCAAAAAAGTCCAAACAGTTGCCCACTAGTTAATTGGACAGAAGCCGTAATTCTATTATGCTGTGCGCCTACTTACCTGATTTACACAAAATCAATCAGGACTACCTGGAGAACGTTGCCCTAAATAATTAATATTCATGAGCTAAGCTGATAAGGTTTAAAATGTGTCTACTTACCAGTATATTTCAGATCATATCAACGCCCCTGTTTGGAAACGGTATAGAGGAAGATGAGGATGAAGTGTGTGACGGTGAGACACAGAGCAGAAGGAATATTAAAGCAGTGTGCTTGTGTAAAGCCCCCAGTGGTGGAGTGTTCTAGAAAGCGTGGTTCTCGTTGGCACCTCAGTGTGCACGGCATCTAAATGCATTACACCAGACGGCTTTACACAGAAACGCTTTTTAACAGCCTCTGATTGGCCACAAGAGAGATTCAATTAAAGGAGGGTTAGACACGAACGTTTTAACTTGTACCAGATGTCTCGCTGTACCTTTGGTGA